>NW_024065932.1:546902-637914 GCF_011947395.1 Colletotrichum karsti
ACAAATTTTTTAAATAGGTTTCTTTGGCCCCCAGTTTCAATCCCCCCCCCCCCCCCCCCCCCCCCAAAATACAAGTACATGTGCCGAAAAGCCAGCGGTGTTCCTTTCCCGCCTTTACTCAGACATCGTTCCTTCACTTCAACCTTGGCGGATATCCTCATCCCTCCAATATGCCAGCAATTAGGTTGGACCAGATCATGTACCAGCGGGCGAAATCGTGACAGGTATTGGGACCTTCCAACCTCCAACGATTAGTCGGCAAGCCTTTGCCGCTTCGCCTGCCGGTCATCGTCGGCAATCTCGCTCTCCTCAAGTTCATCAGCACTACGCTTCACCTTCACATCGACGTCGTCCTTGCCAAGCCCAACGAGTTTCTCAATGAATCCCTTGCTCAGTTCAGAGACTTCGGCCTCCAGCATCTTGATCGTTTGTGCTTCAACATCTCGAAGGGTCGCAAAGCCAAAATGAGCGTTTTCCTGTTGTCCAAGCAAGAGGATAGTTCGGTTTCTCATCTGATCCATAACGGATGTAGACATTGCCATCATCCCGTCGCGGAACATATCTCGAAGAATCGGGCGCAGGTTCTTCGCAAAGCCTGTAGAGAGGACTCCAGTGCGGTGCACGCTTTTCTCAGGGCAGCTGGCGCTGATGTCGGATTTCTCGTCGCCATCCGGTATAACAATAGTGGCAGCCTGTGCAGCGACTGAGTTGGTAGATTCCGATTGTCTGTTGCCCTTCTCGGGCTCATCTTTCCGCTCCTTGATCTGACATTCGCTCCTCGCCACTCGAGCAGCAGCACTAGATTGCGCACTTCGAGAAACACTTGGAGCTGATGAGACCTGTTGACTCTTGCTCGTAGGCTGAGTGAATGAGGCAGCGGATGCATCAATTGTCGCAGTGGAGGCCTCGGTGCTCTTCACGCTTCTAACGACTGGCTCTTTTGCGACCTTGGGCTGGTAGGGATTAGATTGACTGGCGTCTTGCGTTGAAGAGCGACCGAAAAGGCTGCGTGGTGGACTTCTCGCCGCTGTCTTGGTTTCGGTAGCATGAGTGGCCTTGGGTTTCTGAGCTTCCTTCGCGGAATTGCCGGAAGCACTGCCGGAAGATTGAGCACTTGGTGGGCCTTGAGTTCCATTTGCAGGACGTCTCGGGGCTGTGGCTTGCTTAACCACGGTTTGTCTCGAACAAACCGAGGCCCCCTCTGAGAGCTTCTGCCCTGCGCTTTCAGAGCTTCCAGTTGGTATTCCTGCTGACGTATCCCTCTCAAGTCTTGGAGAACTGCCGGAACCAAATGCGCCGGAAGCATTCTCTCCATCTTTGCCAGCGTTTCCAAACCCACGACTACCAAGGCGATTCTGGTTCGCCTTCGTGGCATTTCCGAAGAGACCGGGAAAGGCTGTCCGTCCTCCATTGAGTTCCCCAGAGAGTTGGGGTGTCGATGTGCCTCCCGTTACGGTCTGATTCTCAAAGGCCTTCCCAGAGCCGAAAATGCCAGACTTTTCCCCAGCAGACGGCTTCTAGCCAGCTGTTTGAGTGAGAGTGGGCGGGCATGGCTTTCCAAAAGGGTTTGTGTTCGGCGGTGGACAGGGACGGTGAGTCGAGACAGTGTTTGGCGACGCGAAAGAGTTGAGAACAACAGGCTGTGAGGACAGTGTTGATCCAAAGTGCCCTGCTGACTGTGAAGAGAGCGTTGCTTTGGAGCCAGGAAGAGGATTAGACGCGGGTCTGGAAACGGATTTCGGCGACGCGGAGGAGGAATTTGCAAGCTGCGAGGGCTTTATTGCTCTGACCTCAGAGGACCCTTGAGTCTTCTGCTGTTGGGAAATTGGTGTGCCTTGTAGTGCAGGTAGGGCAGATGACGCAAAAGGTGACGGCGTCGAAGTAGACACCCGCGTTCCATGAGATGCGGGCGAGATTCGCCGATCTTGCACCAGGCCATTCGAAGTTGCAGCTTGGACGGAACTGGTTGCCTTTTGCCGCGATGGATCTCCGGCTCCCGAGACTAAGTTCTTTTGTTGAGGATTCATGGGCTGACGCTGAGAGCTCGTGGTAGATTCACACGCCAGGGCCGTCTGCGGAAGAGTCAAGGCCTCCTTTTCGTCCGCGGCGACGGATGCGCGCATAGTAGGTCCGCAAACGATGCTTTTGGCCCTCATATCGTTGCCGATCGCTTGAGAAGACGTGTCCGACTTCGAATTGCTGCCAGCCTGACTTTAATCAACTGCTTCGGACAAGGCATCTCCAGCAGCCGGATAGACGGCTGCCGAGCGAGGACCAAGCACAAGACCAGGACCATCTATGAACCTTAACAGTCCTTTCTCAGCCGCGGGGAGCGAGTTATCACAGCAACGGAGAAAGCTCCAACCGTTTTCCCTCAGGCCTTGCTCAAGGAAGTCGTGGGACTTGCCCTTGTTGACCAGGCGAACAATCTCGCAGTCGACCGCGGATGGCACCTCACTATTTGCAGGGTAGGGTTGTCGGCACCACTTCTCTTTCAGACGTTCCCAAGCGGCAGTGTCGGTGAGACGTGGGAAAGGGTCGGTATCTGCTGAATACACATTGTGTAGCTGCGTGTAGATGTCGTGGCGGGGCTCCGTGGAGATTTCGAAACTTGGGTGAATGTTGGACAGGGCCCATTCCAGCCACTTCCGCCTGGCAACGGCCGGCGTTTGATGCCCAAAATATGGCATGGGGCTGTAAAATGTCAGCGAGGTGTACGAGATGAAGATTCGGGCAAGATGAGGCAGGTTAGACCTGGACATTGTGGCGGCAATGCTGAGCGCGGCAGGAAGATGATTTCAGTGCCAGGTGATTTAGAGATATTTTCTCAATCCAAGTTTTGACGATGAATGGAAGCCTGATGGATCGATCCGTCTACCTCCTAATGCAGGAGGCCGAGGGACGAATCAGTTGCGCGGGTCGCTCACTCGAGATGAGGTGGTGGGAGTTGAAGACGGGAAGTGTAGGTTGACAAAAAATAATAAAAAGGTGGCCGTTTGTGGCAGAGAAGGCGAGGAAAGAAGAACGGGAGGAAGAGGGGTGGGGTGGGAGGATGAAACCAGCACAATGGGCGTGAATTTTAGAAAGAGCACCTTCCATCAGGGAAAGGAATTGGTACAGCAACATTGATCGTGATAAGAGCTCACATACTCAGTGACGACGACGAAACGAAAAACCTTGGCTTACCGGACATGTATGTTTGAAAACAATCCATCATCACCTAGTGTCAATATCCACCTTTACTGCCGCAGATAGACCTACAGCATGTAGAGCAAGAATCGATGATATTCCGTATGTTACAAGGAGTACAATATCTGTACAAAGGTCTATGCCAGACACATTCCTCTCCGCCATTCCCCTCTCGTATTTTCGTGTCTTCATCCCAAGTCGCTTTAGTTCTTGCCCTGGATCCAGTCCCTCTGCACTGGTCGCGGAAGGTGCTCATGTCCAGTGACGGGCAGACCTCTCTTCTCGAGCTCCTCCTGGATGACCTTCCACCTGCCCACCGCCTTCTCCTTGTCAATCGGGGTGATGCGGCGGTGAGACAGCTTGACGTTGGGAAGCTCCGGTAGGCTGCCCTGGGCGTAGATCGCCTCGATGACCTTGGCAGGCTTGGGCGGCTTGACGACGGCCGCGATAAGATGGCCGACCGTCTTCATCTGCGCGAGCTTGGCGTCGTGGATGTAATGGCCCGTAAGCTGGAAGACGCGCTTGTGTAGCTACGGACGTGGGTTAGCATCCTGCTACATTTAACATACGGAAAGCCATGACTTACGGCAAACTTCAGGAGAGGATCCTGGAGGGATATGGCCTTCCACTTGGGGTCCCAAGACTGAACCAGCACCTGCGCCTCGTCCGCAGAAATGGGGATGCGCGTTGCCTCGTGCCCGGAATCCTGATCCACCTGCGTAGTCGTCTCTGCGCGCCCGATACCCTGCAGCATCTGCACAATCGTCTCCGCAGCTTCCTTCTGTGCCTCGGGAACGGCGCCCTCGGCGCCAATGGCCTCGAGACTGATCGCAGTCGCCCTGTTAAAGTCCTCGCGGTCGCCCGGAACCCACTTGCGCTTCAACGCCTCCTTGTCCAGCTGCGACAGCACGAGCGTCTCGACGAGGGCTTGCCTCACCAGCGCCTCGCAGACGGCCCCATCCTCGATCTTGTTCGCGATGCTCCGCGACGAGAAGCCGACGTACTGCTCCGCGGCGGACCAGCGCTGCTCCCACCATCCATCCAGGCCTCCAATCTCCTCGAGTTCGTCAATCGTCTTTGCGGGGACATACCCCTCCGTTTCCAACGACTCCGCTGTCGGGGCAGTAATGGCGCTGTCCTCGTCCTTGGCTTTCCTATTCTTCCTGCCCTTAACTTTTGGCCTCTTCGCTTCCCAGACGGCGATCTCGGCCTGCGCCTCCTCCTGGTCGAGTCGTCTCTTCTCCTCCTTCAGTTCCTGCATCGCCGCGGGGTCGTCGACATTTTTCGGACCGGGAGCCTCGCCGCTCCAGAGCGCGTTGCGTACGCCTTCTCGGCTGCTGAGAGTCGTTGTTGTCGAGAGGGCCCGGCGGGCGGCTATGGGGAGAGTCGCGGAGGCGCAGGTGCACCGCGACGGGGCGGCTGCCAGAAGCGGCTGGCTGAGACGGGGAACTCTGCGCATCGCGGGCGGTTCGGCAGCGGTTCGTGTGAGGAAGTCGAAGGGTTTCCTGGGTTAGGAACACACGATCGAGGGAACTCGGTATCGTCAATTGAACTTTTTTGGATGCTGGGGTCAGGCTGGCGAATCAGAAGGCGGGAAGCTCCAGCCACAGTTGGAACTGCCACGGGCGCCGCCCCCGCCGGGTCCGGGTTGTCTGCCGGCTCCGATGTGGCTCGTACACTAGTCTGCGGACAGCACCAGCCTCATCCTTTCGCGGCGACAACTTCGGTTCGACGATACGTTTGACATTGGCGATGCTCCATTCCAGAACGGCAAAAATGAACCGGTTATCACTCATACTCTTGCTGCTATGCGGGTTCGTCGCTCTCGTTAGCGCAAATTGTACGTCTACCCCAAACCCAGCACCATTTGGATGCCTACTAACACCCCTCCAAGCAGCGCCGACATTCTGCAAATGCACCTGCTTCAAGAATAGCACCATCGTCGCTCTCGGTCCGCAACGCTCCGACGACAAGTCCGAATCCTCTCCGCGAGACATCCCTTCCTCGAACCTCCACCAAGAAGCCAAGCGCGCCGCCTCCTCGTCCTGCTCGCAATGCACAAAGGCCTTCTGTCTATCCAGGGGCATCGACTTCTGCCGCGACGCGACGGAGGAGAACGTCCAGACCATGTGTTTCCAGCGCGACAGCAACAAGGACCGCGTCATCGTCTGGGGGTTCCTGCTCGGCACGACGGGACTGCTGGGGTGGGCGGCGTTCAAGCGCGCGCAGGAGCTGCGGGAGGGCAAGAGGCAGGCCGAGGCGGCGGCGGCGGGGAGGGGACGCGGGGAGTACAGTTCGCTGTCGCCGACGAACTGATTTCGTACGGATGCTTTGGGATTGGCGTTCTGGGGGGCTCAGGGTTCGGGAGCGAGGTCACGGGTACGGTCATGGATACGGTTAAGAAAGGCATTATCCCCGGTCGCGGCATGTTGTTTCACGCAGAGTCGAGTAAATGGAGAATCGCAAGCCACGTTGAGTAAAGCTATCTGTCACCCTAACGTCGCAGACTTGACCGCAAATGCAAGCATCATTACCCCATGCACCATACCCATAAACGCAAAAGGACTTTTCTGTTTTTTTCCTCCCTGGAGCCTGTGAAAGCAAAATAAAAGCAAATGCCATGCATGCGATAGTATGTCCAGCCCCCTAACAATTTTCCCATCCACAAGCTTCGTCATTTTTTCAGCTTACTCCTCCTCGAGGTGAGTGACCTTGTGCGAGTCCTCGTTACCGTTGGCGGCGCCGGCGTTGACCTCGCGGCGGGCGCGGACGGCGGAGGCGAGGTCCTCGAGGACAGAGATGGTCGACTCCCAGTCGATGCAGGCGTCGGTGATGCTGACGCCCTTCTTGAGGGCGGCGGGGCCCTCAGCGGGGACCTTCTGGTTGCCCTCGTTGATGTTGGACTCGATCATGACGCCGATGATGGACTTCTCTCCCTCCCTCAGCTGGTCGCCGACGACGGCGGCCACCTTGGGCTGGTTGCGGTGGTCCTTGTTGGAGTTGCCTGGGTTTGAAATCAGTCTGTGTTCCTCGGTTCATAGGAGATGGGGATGGGTAACTCACCGTGAGAGCAGTCGATCATGATGGCCTGCTTCTGGCCCTTCTTGGTGAGCGTCTCCTTGGCCTTCTGCACGTTCTCCTTGTCAAAGTTGGGGCCCTTGGAACCGCCTCTCAGGATGACGAAGCCGTGCTCGTTGCCCTTGGTGCGGGTGATGGCGGCCAGGCCCTGCTTGGTGACACCCATGAAGTGGTGCTTGGCAGCGGCGGCGCCGATGGCGTCGATGGCGACGCCGAGGTTGCCGTCGGTGCCGTTCTTGAAGCCGACGGGGAAGGACAGGCCGGAGGCGAGCTCGCGGTGGAGCTGGGACTCGGTGGTGCGGGCGCCGATGGCGCCGACGGAGATGAAGTCGGCGAGGAACTGCGGGGAGATGGTGTCGAGCATCTCGGAGGCGATGGGCATGCCGGAGGCGGTCAGGTCGCGGAAGAGGGTGCGGGAGACGCGGAGGCCCTTGTTGATCTTGAAGGTGGAGTCGATGTCCGGGTCGTTGATGAGGCCCTTCCAGCCGACGGTGGTGCGGGGCTTCTCGAGGTAGGCGCGCATGACGACGCAGAGGTCCTGGGAGAGGCGGGCGGCGACGTCCTTGAGGCGGGCGCAGTACTCAAGGGCGGTGGCCGGGTCGTGGATGGAGCAGGGGCCGATGACGACGAGGAGGCGGTCCGACTTGCCCATGATGATGTCGGCGGCCTCGTTGCGGCCCTTGACGACGGTCTGGAGGGCCGTCTCCGTCATGGGGATCTCGGAGGAGAGGAGGGCCGGGGGGATCAGGGGGTCCTGTCCCAGGACTGTCAGGTGTTAGTCATGGTGTTTTTAGTGGTGATGGCAACAATGCTGGTGAGTATCGTGAAGCCATCGTGACGGGATGGTATGAGGATTGTGTATGCGACGGAGCAGAGTCCGATGTCAATGGAAGCACAATCCATTATCTCGGTGAGAGAGAGAGGTGGGGCAGGTGAAGGGCCGGGATGAGGTGAGTGACATCCTGAAGTGGGTTCACCAAAAATCAACACCAAAAAAAAAGTGACTCACTTCTCACGTCGTCGGCCGCGAGGGGCTCATGCTGAAGGTCGAGACCAGGCATTTTTGATGTAATTTTTTGGTGAAAAGGGTATCTAAAAACTATGCGAAAAGTCAATTAGCCATCGTCTCGAACATATTCCCGTCGTAAGCAGGCTTGCCCGCTCGATTGTCGTCTCATCGCGGGGTGCATCGTCAAAAAAGTTGAGAGACCAGCCTTGCCGCCACCCCCGGAAAACCCAGCCCAACGGTGACAGCACGTCAGACGAAGGGAAATCCGGGGTAACGAGACCAATCGGAAGGGAACCAATGGGTTGCGCGCCTGCTTACATTGAGCTTCTGAACGACTGGAAAACAAATAGCCAGACTGAGTGAATCAATCTCTGGGAAAGGGCTCGGCTTTGCGAGGAGGCGCGGAATCGGTTCGCCGTGGACTGCGGAACTGGGTATCGTATCGTGGGATCTGCTGGCTTGAGCCGTCGGTGACCGAGGAGGGAGGATGAATGTTCGTCCACAGGGGCGGTCGGGAAGGGGGAGGGACTGGACTTTTTGGGGAGTCGGAGTGGTTGGGCGGGTATTCTGGTTGTGACTCAGAGAATTGAAGGCGAAAAAGTGGGATGGAGATTCTTTCAAGGATTCGGAATTTTTATTTTTATTTTTTTGTAAGATGCTTTACACTTCTGTGTGGTTTTTGGAGTCTTTTTTTTTTCTTCTTGTGTTCCCGGAGCTCTCTCGGAGGCACTCCCGCCGGCAGTTGGCATGTATCTTTCTGCAGGTTTACGGCTGAGAAGATACCTATTTTTGGAGATTTTGCCAACATGCGGTGTAATTAATGCACTGTTTGCTCAAAGGGCGCCGTTGGTGGTTCCACGTGCGTCCTGTCTTGTCAAGTGTCAATTATTTCTCGTTGAAATTTCAGCCCTTGCGTTGACAAGCTTGTCAATTGTGCCTCTGTGAGTGGGCAGGGTCATGCCGGGCCCCCTTCGACGTCACCGGCTCGAATCGGAAGCGGTCGTCGGACGCAAAGAATGGGGACGTTGGCGAAGTTTTTGGGCATTCCGCTCTCCCGGTGACGCAACGGTGTTCGAGGAGGAGAGTCAGGAAGGCCGATGGCGGGGCAGAAATGGAGGGGCAATTGGGCCACTTTGGCTGCTGAGAATTTTAGTAGGGAAGACCGGTGTCTCTAGTCTTCGTTCCAAGGACGTCTCCAAGAGTCTCAAGGGCAATGCACGATATCAAAAGTCTCGCTGTTATTCAGAGACTGATGCCATTGGCAGTTTTTCATCTCCATCATGCGTGAGGATTTGGCAGTGGCCAGTGAAAAAGACCCGTGTTAATGAGACGCCTCTGATTGGACAATTCGACATTCACACCTTCACACCGTACTCTCACCGGTCTTGACCGAGAATTGAGGGGCCGACACCGGTAATCCAAGGTGAGCCGTTTGGGTGTCTCCGCTCCATGGCCACTACCTAATATCAGCTACCTAATATCAGCGAGAAAACAACTTTCATTGCAGGAATCATGAGCTTCGTTCAAAGGTATCACACATATGCAGACATTTACAACACAGTACACATAACCCCGCGCTCCTTCCCGTGAAGACTGAACCACCAGGTGATAGCCATCGCCAGCGCCAAGTAATCCGTAGAATCGACGTTATCCAACACGAGCAGATTCGGAAACGAATCCGCGCTGCAATACCTCCACAGGCTCGGAAACAGCTTGTTCTTCGCCCGGTACGCGAGGTCCAGAATCGACGGCCCGAACCCCGCCGCCTCCGCGCCCGTCACCTGCGTCAGAGTCCAGCTCGTCTCCACCACCGGCGCCTCCCGCCGCGTCTTGTACCGCGCCAGCTTCTTCCGCTGGTCCTCCGTCATGACCCCGACGTGGTCCGTATTCGAGTAAGCCACCGCCGGCCGCACCGGAAAGGACCGCGATTTGGTGTAAAACCCCTTCCCCTCGTACGCCGCGGGGATGCGGATGTGCCGCCCCGCCTCGATCAGGCACACCACCGCGGCCCTGCCCTTGCCGATGAAGTCGTTGACGGTCAACGTCGTGAGATCTCCCGTGCCGGCGGGCGCATGGTAGAGGTGTCTCAGACCGGTCGACGGGCTCGCGAGGAGCGCGAATAGCCCGTCCCACTGCTTTTGGTCAAAGTCGACGAACGCCGAGTCGCTGTCGTACGCGTGCGAGAAGTCGAGGATGACGAGCTCGGCGCACGACGCCGTGAAGAGGTTGACGTGTGCGATGATCTCGGCGATGGACACGCCGTTCGCGCCCTGCCAGCGCAGCGGCGTCCGCGTGTTGCTGTAGTGGCCCGTGAAGTACGCTCCGGACGAGACCACGGGCCGGACGTCGAAGAAGCGCACGCCGTCCGCGAGCTGCTCGCCAATGTGGCGCGTCTGGGTCCGGACGTTGGCGGGGGTGACGAAGGGCGACGTCTTGGTGATGAGCTTGTCGAGGCTCATGCCCGCGTCGTGGGACTCGAGCAGGCAGATCGTGCGCAGGGTCTGCTCTCCGATGGCGGACAGGGTATCGCTCATCCATGTGCGTCCCGGCGGGTTGGAGGAGATGAAGGAATCCTCCGTGCCGCCGAGGAAGAGGAACGCGCTGCCATTGTGGACGAATGGGGTCTCGATCCTTGCGCCTTTGGGGTTGCCGAGGGTCGAGACGTCGATGAGGTGCAGGTAGTAGAATCCGTTGCCAAAGTCGCTGCCGTTGATGCCGAGTTCGATGGCGGGTGAGTGGTCGCCGAAGGAGTACTGCGTGAGGGCCCAGTCGTGGGTTGTGGCTGTTTTGAACTCGGCGTAGACGTCGACGATCTCTCCTGCATATGGCTTTCAGATGACCGGACCGTAAATCGAAACGTGATGCGACTCACCCGGCTTAATCTTCTCGGGAAGGGACCAGTCGCTCATGTCGCCGGCGCCGGCGTCGGGTTGGAATGTGCGAATCCATGTGTACGGCGTGGCGTTGACGACGCAGAGTGTACCGCCCCAGCCCATCTCAAAAGAGACCGTTCTGAATATTTACATAAAGCTTTCAATTGATGGTGAATGAGATTGGCGGCTGAGAAGGAAGCATGTCCGTTGGCGGGCTGACTTCGGGCGGGGTTTAAACTCTCCCTTCCCATACCTCTATGATCTCATCCAATGTTAGCCTCGGAAAGAGTCAATTCGGCCACAAGCGTAGCTACATGGGAATTCCACCTGTCCCGTCTGGTATTACTTGCCATATTCATAGATCTTCGGCAATACGTGTTCAGGGGGACGAATTGAAAAATATTTCTAATACATTTTCATGTATTAATTGTTTGCAGATATCCTCGCAATTCTAGCAACAAGGGATCTCAACATTGTGACTGACAAATATATTCGCTCTTGATACTCGCTCTTATCGTTATACCTATACTGACTCATTACATGTCACTTAGAATACACATGAGTCTCAGCTGCCTGCTGATGGCTACATCCATACCAAAATAAATTCCATTTGCTATATGAGCACAGTCAGGCAAGGTTCTCCGAACCACATGAAATAAATCGAACATATAGCCTCTGGCTTCCGCTCCGTCTACAAGAAGGTTGAATCTATATGATAAGTTCTTGATAAGGTAGAATATACCATCACGTAGAAAAAGGGTTCCTCAGCTCATCAGTGGGAACATCGCCATTCATGATTGCCTATAAACTGAACTTCGGTGACACCCTACTACGTCTCAAAGCGCTAACGGCTAGTCACATTCTGAAGCGTTCGAGAAAATTCTCTGGGTAAAGCTATGTGTCAAGTTCATCTTTGCCTAAAGGACATCATCACCATATATTCGCGACAGACACTCACCTCTCTAATCATGTCGTCGTCGCCGTTGTCACTTGGCATCTGGAAGTTCACAAATGTCACCAGGAATGATCGCAGAGTCCTTTATAGTGAATCAAAGTCTTATAGAACCATCAGCTGACCCCAGATGATTGAACCGCGGCGAAGTTGGCCGCACGTTCTCCTCCCAGGTTACGGGTGTATTGGACATCGAACCCACGGTAACTAACTCTTTCATTGAAGGGTGAAGCATTGTCTAAGATGGGAGTAATTCTTGCTATTGGAAAGATCGGTTTATGGTGTTTAAGGGACTGGTACATGAATATCGCGTACATCAGAAAGTAGACATTGCTCTTCGACTTGTTGATCTCGCCGCTACTCTGAAGACATTGAAGTCGACTAGCATTGGCAAGCGAAGCATCCGTTCAGTTGCAGTCGGTATCCCGAGACAGTTAATAGCAATAACACAGATATGTATCTTATCCTTACGCCCAGGAGGAAGCCAGTGCTTTGCTCCCGCGTCCTCCGGACCCAAGTCCATGGCCTTGGACGTCAGTAAAGGTGATGCGTTTTCCTTATCGGATTGAAATAACGATCATCGAGACGCGATACCAGCCAAACTGAGCTACGTCGAGTTCGTCGATCGAAAGACCCAGTATTCAAGGAAAGGGCCTTACGATATGATGCATAAGCAGCGGACGACGACATGGCCCGGCCTGGAATCGTTGGGAAACGTGCGCCGGTGTCTTCTTCGTCAACTTGATCATGCTTGAGTACAGGCCAGATGAAGAGCTATGGTGAGTGACACTTGCTCTATGGCTTATCGCTGGGCGAGATTAGTTGGTAAGGTGAGTTGAGGATTTGTATAAGACTGCCCATCTTTTGCGGCGAAAGTTCACACATATTCGTCGATGACTGTTCCGCTGGGGTTTGTCGCAGAGAACTATGAGAGTTATTGAATTTAGTTTCTTACTTTGCAGCGCTTGATGAGATTAAATATGAACAGAAAGGATGGTGTAGTTGTGATTGGATTTATTTGTAGCTTTTTTACGCCATCAATATCTTTGGTTTCTCGGTGAAGAATAAAGTGTTGACTCCTCCATCCAATGCTTTGATTTATTGTAGAACCGGCTTGCAAAAATACCTTTTACGATGTCACAAATGACTTGAATCTCATTTAACTCATCAATCTTGTGTAACTGGATAGGGGTGCAAGTGTCGTTGATCCGCCTGTGACGCCCTCACCGGAAGCTCACCGAGCCAGAAAGCCACCGGAGCTATCCAGGTGAGACCTATGTGACCGACTCACGTCAAGCCAGCCCGAACCATTCCTTCTGTCCTTAAAAGTCCAATAACCGAGAGACATCAATGCGGGAAAGCTACCGAGCGTCGACACGGTCCTGACAAGCAAGCCGTGCTCTCGCGCACCCCTCTAAATCCTCCAGTCACGACCCTAATTGCAACGGCGAGCGACCGACAAGAAATGAAACGGCATCTGGCCCCAAGTCCCGAGTGAAGATCAACAGACTTCATTCGGTTTCGCTGCTTCGAATGTCTTGGCCGTCTGTTCGAAATAACTCTGCTTCATCGCCATATGTACGAATACATATTTAGAACACCACCACAGCAGGCCAACCAACATACCTGGCGACAACGGGGTTCCGCAGGAACAGCATGGGGGCAGAATTTCCGCCCTCGCCTACTCTCCAGGCCGTTGGTCCTTGGCGCGAAAGGGGGGGGTCCGAGAGTCTAGAACTCCCGAGGGACCCTTGGATCGCTGTCAAGCCCCTCATCCATCACCTGGGGGCCTATCTGCTGCGATGCATTAACGTCCGTCTTTTGTCATTTGCCCGGAGACCCGTGGCAGCCCACCACCATCTTCTCGGCGTCCGGCAAGGCAGCGAGATCTACCGCTTGAGCTGTGTAATCATCAAGAGAAGAGTGTGTGTGTGTGCGTGTGTGCGCGTCTACGTCCGTTCACCTCCCAAAGTCAAAGCTCAATCTATTGGAAATTTTGTGAGCTCGAACGGCGGGACGACGGCAACCCCCGGTTCTCAAGATTTGCCGTTTAGAGAGGTCACGAATCGTTCGACGGCGCACGTTTCCGGGATGGCGGCGCGGGGGACGGCAATCCTGGCCGTGGTGTTCAACACCTTACCTACATACCTAGACAGTGGTCGTAAAATGTCCAATCTAAGAGCTCGTAATGACGCTGGAGGTCTTGGGACTGGGAGAAGTAGGCAAGCATTTGATCCTGATTTTGTTTCGTGACACAGCTCCCGAAAGTCGGTAGGTAGCATTCGGGGGAGGAATGTTACGCTGAGGGGTAGATGTTTGGGGATGCGGCTCTCTACCCATTCTATTTTCTGCCTTTACACTGGATATGCTTATTCCGGGTCATTGGATATGCTTCTCAGTGCTCTATAAATGCGCTTTGCTTACGTACCTCAGTGCACTCGTTCGAGGAAGATGAAAGTTTTCTTGGTCACGACATACTTGATTGGACTGAGCCGACGAGTGTCGACTCAAGCTGCGCCGAACCGCTTGACTCGCCTGGGTCCTTTTTTCGTTCTCACCATCTCTTTCGAGGTCGATGAGACGGCAAAAGAACTGGGGGCCGCCGCCGCGTGTTGACGAACCTGGGCGGTAAAGGCCTTGGTTCTTTCTAGATTACCGCAGGGTTGGATGAGAAGAGTAGATGATCGTCGAAAAGTAAACCATGGTCCGTCGTCATAACCTGAACTTGAACGAACCCGTATTTGGGAATTTGGTGAGAACATTGCATATGCGGCCGTGAACCCAATCACCTCCGCGCGCGCGGAAACCCTTCCCTTCACATCACGGACCTCACGGCGTTCATCGTCAACTCATCCAGTTGTATCTCGTCCCGGGCTCAATTTTACCCCTCTTTAGGCATAGCAACGAACGCTCAAACTCCCTTTGGGCCCTATCCACCAGAACAGCTCATCCCACCCACCCCAGCAGTTTATGAAGCAATCCTGAAACCGCCCTCACCACCACCACCACCACCTTTTCCACTGAGGAGCAGAAAAAAAAAGAGAAAGCTCCAGCCAACGACAAGGCCGTCCGCATGTGACGGGTGGTGGTAGCAGGCGGGACGAACCAGCAAATGGCCAGGCGGCGGCAGAGGATGGCCACGGTCCGTTCACACACACACGCCACACCATCTTTTCCGCAGCGAACCGCCGCTCGCTGTCGTTGTCGTGATGTGGACGAACGTACCCCTTGCGAGGGAGAGAGAGGGAGAGAGCACAGATGTTGAAAAGTCAACGGCCGACGGGACCGCTCTGGAGTCTGGCATCCACACTTCGCGACACGGCGAGACTTTGCGGTGGTTTGTCGGATAGGGTAGACCTAGTATGGCCCGTCGGCGGTGTTGTGCTCAGCTCAGTAAGAACCTCGTTCTGGTCCTCGCTGGTGGAAAAGGGCGAGAGCAGGTTACAGCGACAAGCTTTGGGCGGCTGAAGGAGCATTTGCTGCGGCTAAGATATGAAGACGGAGGAAGAAAAGGGAGGGTTTATTCTGTGTTGGTTGGATGCTATGAACGACTGTGACATGACCCCCGGTACCTCGATCTTAGCAGTTCGGAATAAGAGCCCTTTGGTCGCCCTTTTTCGTTTCTAACACCACCTTGCCCTATATCTCGTCGCATCCAAATCTTTCTCTTTTCCTCCCTCAACGGCTTGTGGTGGTATCATTTTTTTCTCCGCGACCCCCTAACCCGAGAACCAACGTTGTCTTTCACCCCTGTTTCTCTTCTGCCTGGTGCTGGTGCTGGTGTCGCGATTGTCACTGCCGATCGTCGTCGTGGCTTCTTATTTTTCATTTTGAGATTCTTCAGCGGACGTCCGTTCGCCGTATCGCCTCGAACCATCATTCCTTTTCCATCTTTTCTTTTCGTGTAATTCTTTCCTGCGATTCACCACCGACCGATGAGAAAAATAGACGCCGGTAGACTCCATTCCAGTGTGGACAAAGACGCCGTTCGATTCCGACACGACACGCGACTCAACGTTTACCCAACGGGTGACGCGACGCCGGAAGAAACATTCCAGAACAACAACGACGTTGATTTGGATCACACTCCCTTTCATCGAGTATCACCGTCACCAGCCAAGAACAGGCCTTAGAAACGGGACCCCCTCCCCTCGGTTGGATTCCAGCAGAGCGGAACTACGCTACGCAAAAGATAGCGCCATCTCGCCGCCTCTAGCGTCCCAGGCGTTGGGATTTATTGGCAAGTCGGGTGGAACAGAGAGATCCATCCCCCTTTTGTGGCGCTGTGTCCGGTGTCGACCTCTGATTTTTTATTTTATTTTATTTTATTTCATTCGTGCAACCGCGCGACGGTCGAGTGCCTCGTGGCCGCCACTTCCTGCCTGCCTGCCTTCCTGCCTTCCCGGTCTGACGTCCCCCTCCCAAGCCTCCAGGGTTCAATTCAACTGGCAGCTGCTGCCTCTTTCAGTCTCGACCTCGACCCTTCCTGCCTGCTCTTTCCACTTTATTCGCGACTGCCTCCTTCCCGAAACCTCGGTTTACATTTTAACGCTTCTTTCCTTCCTCAAAATTTCAATTTAAATCAACGGCATTTGTCGATCGAAAAGAGAAGAAAATACCCCCCCGACTGCGGAGAAAAGGGAAGCCTCACCTGCATCTTGCACCTGCACCTGCACCTGCTCAAATCGGGGTACTCGGTTGCCTTTTTCGGGGGAAAGCGACTTACACCGCGATCGCGCTCGCGCCAAAACAGGGAACCTCTCGCCTTCCTACCGTCCTAGTAGCATCATCAACATCGACATCATCCATCCAGGTCATCATCTCACTGGAAAGCTGAGAAGAACCATTTCGACTCGACTCAGCCTCCCTTCCATTCGCAACTTCAGCCCTTCCCTTCCCCGCAGAAAAAGATCGACAGCTGGAGATTGTGGTCTTCGTATCCATCCGTGCCGCACTTGCACTTGCACTTGCACTTGCACGCAATCGCACTTGCGCCTGCCACCAAAGCTCTCAGCCCGTCCCGTCCGAGTCCCAACCCCCGCCAATCCCGGCACCTCCAGTCCGGGGACCAACTTGGCAGCACCAGCACCCTCCAGGTCACACCTACCTCACTTCAGCAAGCCAGTGCACTCGCACTTGCGCTTTACGGAGAGTTCCTTGCTCTTCACTTCAGAACACGGACACACACCTCTTCGTCGACGCCAATTCTTCTTTTTACATCCATCTGACCAAGACGACATCGCCAGTGCACCACTTTGCTTGTTTTTCTTTACCAACGAGAGACTGGCTATCGCTACATTCTGCGCCGCATTTCTACACGCTATTCGAGCATCGCCAGTTACCCGCCCGCGCATTTCTTCTACACCACACTGCAGTACCGCTACCACACACACAAACCACTGAACGCCACTCCCATGATGTTCGGTGTTCAGCAGTATCCAATCCCCGACATGACCCGGAAGAGGGGACGGGAGGACGACGAT
Source organism: Colletotrichum karsti (assembly GCF_011947395.1). Taxonomy (NCBI): domain Eukaryota; kingdom Fungi; phylum Ascomycota; class Sordariomycetes; order Glomerellales; family Glomerellaceae; genus Colletotrichum; species Colletotrichum karsti. The sequence goes on from NW_024065932.1 coordinate 563,487, forward strand.
GACATGATGAATGGCACACTCAGCTTCGGCGAGCACAGAAACGTACGTCCGCTTCTCTCTCCTGCACCTTCCCCGTCCCGAGTCCGGCCTCCGCTAACTTCGGACTTGTACAGAAACGTCTCCAATGTCTCCCCCTCCGAACCTCGCCCAATTCGAAGCGCTGCTTTGCGCCCGTCATGCCCCTCAACGCCGTCCCTTGCACACTTACACCCGGCGATTCCGACTCGGAGGAGCAGCCCAAGTCGCACTTCTCGCCCTGGTCCTCCTCACCCGCCCAGGGCTCTTGCCAGCCCTCGCCGTTCCAGCAGACCGATCATGACATGGACATGATGGACACAATGTCACCGCCCCCCGTTCCCCAAGTCCACGCCCGTCCCGATCCGGCCTCGTCTGTCAACGGTCGCATGCCCACTCCCATCCAACCCAACTTCGCCGCTCAGGTTCGGGGTGGCGCCTGGGGCGGACCGGGACCCGCAGTCAGCCATCTCAACGGCGTCGTCAATATGGGCCACATGCACGCCGGCTTCGGCTCTGCCGAGTCCCGCAGCATCCCCCGCTCCATGGATGCCGGTGACGACTGGCACGCCGTGCAGAACCGTCGTCTGCCTTCTCCCATCAGCGAAGGAGAGGACTCAACTAGTCACGTCGGCAGCGCGAGCTTGAGTCCCCCGGGTATGATTCTCGACAATGGTTTCTCGTCCAACCTCGCCATGCGTCTGGAGCAGTCATCCCTGGATGGTAGTCACGACATGGACATGATGGGTATCGAAGATCACGCCGGTCACATGGGCGAGGAGCCCGTCACCACAACCATCGACGCACACCCCACAGAGACGACGTCAGCTCCCGCAACACCGTCGCCTGGACGCAAGGGACACATCCGGTCTAGGCACACCGTCAACCACTGGACCTGGCAGCCGGGAATGAGAAAGAGCTTCAGCATAGGATACCGAGCCGACTGCGAGAAGTGCCGTCTCAAGGTTCCGGGCCACTTCAATCATATCATCGTCTCATAGAAGGGGCTGACAGTCTTGGTCGAGAACTTGACCGAGGCGGCCAGGCAGCTGTCCAACCCCAGATGTGCGGAGCAGTACATGGCGAAGAAGCGGGAAGAGCGTCTGAGACGGGAAAAAGACGACCAGAATCTTTTTCGCCGTTGAGATGCCTGGTGGCGTAAAAGCATGACTTACAAAAGGCACATCAGAGTGTCATACAACTTCTGATTCCACGGCGTTTTTGATTTCGGACTTGGGGGGCTTTCGACGATGGCCATTGGCCCGTCCTGCGTAATACCACTTTCAGCGTACACATCTACACTCGTTTGGGCCCAAGGTTAACGGACTCTACACATTCTCGGTTTATAGGTTATGGTATATGGAAAGCATCCTGGGATGGGATGGGATTTGGGCAGTCCGGCGTGGCTGACCCGCATGGTGCTGCATTTTAGGAGCGTTGTGGTGTACATAATACCAGTCCCAAGGGACATAATCAGATCAGCGGGAGCTGCAGCATTGTTCATGACACAAGAAGGGCCTGCCCAAGTTCAGTGATTGCGCTATGTTGAATTTTGAGCTGTAAGGGTCTCGAACGTTTTGCCGAATCACGAGCCATTCGGTGTTCATGCGCTGTATTGCCAACAACCAAGACTTTTCAGGGACAATCGAATAACTCATGACATTATATGTGCATAGAAAAAAGATGGGCTACCTCAAAATGCAATCAACATAAAAATCTGCAGAGGTCGGTACTCTTCGGACGGAAAGCCTAAGCAATGCAAAGACGAGATGATATTTCCTTCCCGCATGCAAAAGATCCCAACCGGACGCCGTCTAATGCACATCCAGCCAAGTTTACACTATGATACAGTGACACTCTTCTCATCCCCACTTCACCACCTCCCTCCGGCGTCGAGGGATAGGACAGTCCGCACTCGTACAGGGCCCTCATCTCCTCCCTTCTCGTGTAACATCATCAGCCCCCCAAGGCATGCGTCCCACCATTATCGACAGATATTCCCACATGCCTGCCTGCTGCTGCTGCTGCTTTTTGTGTGTGCGATTGATTGTTCTTCTATGCCCGTCCCGAATATCGTCACAATACCACATGCTCCCCGTTGTGTTCTGTATCAAATTATAACATTGCCGCCGTCCAGCCTTTTGGTGTGTATGTGTGTGTTTGTGTGTTTGTCTCCCGGGACTTTAGATAAGTCAAAAGGAGAGAGGGAAAGAAGGCCTGGTGGTTGTACCGTTCTTCTTCGATCACCACCACCCCTTCTTCTCGACCTTCTTCTCCTCCGCCGGCAGCCCGATCTGGTCCAGCGCGCCCCCGCGCCTCTGGTTCTCCCTCTCCCGCTCGAACGCGGCCTTGGCCTTGTCCTGGATGTTCTCTGAGGGTGATGATGATGACGAGGAGAGGGGCCACCAGCTGCTGCTGCTCTTCTTCTCCTGCGGCGCTTCGGTAGTCTCGGTAAATGTTGCCGCAGCAGCTGCAGGGTCTTCCTGCGCCGTCGTCCTCTGCTGGCCGTTGCCGAAGAACTTCTCGGCCTGGGTGGTGACGGTGGGGGCGGAGAGGAGCGGGGGCAGCTTGACGCCGGTCTCGCGGGCGCGGGCGTTGGCCTCCTCGACGAGGGTGACCTGGGCGTCGGTGGCGGTGCCGTTGATGAAGGCGAGGCGGGCGGTGGCGAGGGAGTCCTCCTCCATCTTGCGCTGGGCCTCGATGAAGTCGGCGCGGCGCTGCTTGTTGTAGGTCACCATGTCGTAGACGGAGTAGACGGAGACGAGGCCTGCGATGGCTTTAAGGGTGTTAGCTTTTTGGCTCTTTTGGCGGTAGATATGTTCTAGCTTCAGATTGTTCACTCTCTTCCCTGGGGTGGCGAGAGTTCGAGGCCAATTGAACCACCCCAGAACGAGAGAACATGTGTAGAGAGACACAAAAACGTACCCGTGAACCCGACGAGTCCGATGACGGTGGCCTTGTGCGCGACGTCGAAGAACCTCCGGCTGCCGCCGATGACGCGGTCGACGCTGCTGGTCTGGGCCTTGCGCGCGGCCTCGTGGGCGGCCCGGAGGCGGCGGACGCGCTGTTCGGGGGTCTCGCCCGGTAGCCTGCCGGGAGTCGCCGACGAAGACTTTTGTGGTGTGGTCCTGGAGGCGGCGGCGGCATTGGTGCTTTGTGTCGTTTTCGCGCCGGCTTTTGCTGCTGCTGAGGATCGTGGGGGGGGAGTCGAGCTTTTGGAGGCGGCGTGCGGGGTGGTCGATGTGAAGCGCGTTGCGTCCGAGGCGCTTCGGGGGGAGACGCGGGAGCTCATCTTTGTTGCGTGTGTGTGTCTGAATCCGTCAATTGTCGATTGGGAGGGGACGGCTGTTGGGAGAATTTGACGTTCGAAGTACACACTCGGATCGGAAGAACGGCGGACTCGGGGTGGATGGAGGCTGTCATGAGATTTTTTGGAGCTTTGGGATTGGAGAGCCCGGGATGGGTTGGGTTGGTTTTTTGGGGGGTTCTGATTGGCTCGGTAGGTCCCGGGGGCTTGATGTCGTACGAGACTTTTTGGGCAGCTTAGGTACACGGTCTTGGAGAACGTTGATTTCGATGAAGAGATGGATGTTGAGGACTTCAATTGAGGCTGATCGTTAAGCTTGGGAATTATGGTGATCACTGGTTTACGGTGGTCTCGGTCTTGGAATCATAGGAGAAGGAGCTCTGGCAAAATCTAGGCGGGTTTATTTACCACAAGCTCACCTGCAGAGAAGATGTAGGGACACCACGACGAAACTAGCACTACTGAAAGTATTGAATTGCGAATGAAGCAGCATTAAGACGAGCTGTTTCGAGCGATGGGCGGCGACGTGAGATAAAGCTCGAGAGAAGCGATCTCGAGTAAAATCAAATCCGAGGCATCACAAATGTCAATCAAAATCCTCTTCATGACCCTGCACTCGGCAGAGAACACAATGAAAACCAGTGGAAGGAACACATCAAAAATTGCGACCGCGATGGTCCCGAAGGACAATCGAAAGGGATCGACTCCGCGATGTGCAATGCAGGCCTCTCCCCATGCCTCCGGGAATTCGTGATCACCCCGAGGCCGGACTAGGTAAGTATATCTTCCAAGTCAAGTCGTGAGAAAGCTGCGCGTGGTGGAGGAGATTTTATAGGTTCTCTGAGGCCGGCCACAATCAGTAGCGGTACGTACTTCCTCAGAATGGAAATTCGCCATTGGCCGGGCCCTGGCCCCCTCGGATCATACTTGCCCCGTCGCCTGCGCTGCCTGCCCTGCCACAGCAAGAACGCCCCGCAGCCAATGAACGCCGGCAGGAGGACCCGCACCGAAAAATCCCACCCCCAAAGCTACGTACCGAGCACTTCGTAGGGTTTTCATGCCCTCCAGAGATTTTGACTCGTCGTCCTCCAGGAAATTTCGCATCCGCCTCCAGCAGCATCTCGACGACCCGGCCTAGGACTACTAACCCTTTGATCGCGACACAGGCACAATGGTACGTTTGGATACACGGATTCCACACGATCGCCGGCTACGGCATCGCCGTCGTTGCTGTTTTTACTAACGTACTTTTTCAGGCGATCGCACACAACCAGCAGATCCCCCACAACCGTGAGAATACCCCCTCTTCCGAAGACAACAACAAAGCGACGACGAAGCACCGCGCGCAACACCGAGAAGGAACACGACGAGACTGACTGTGACGATACAGACTTCCGCAAGGATTGGCAGCGCCGGGTCAGGACGCACTTCGACCAGGTATGATTTTACACGATGGAGATTGGAATTTGGGGAGGAAAGAAACACGGACAATTCTGACTGGAATTCACATCACAGGCCGGCAAGAAGCACAGCCGCCGTGTCGCCCGTCAGGCCAAGGCTGCCAAGGTCGCTCCCCGTCCCGTCGACTTGCTCCGCCCGATCGTGCGATGCCCTTCGATCAAGTACAACCGCAAGGTCCGTGAGGGCCGCGGTTTCACCCTGGCTGAGCTCAAGGTAGGGATTTCTCCACGACGAAGACAGCCTTGAAAAAATACTGACACTTTCCAAGGCCGCCGGTATCCCCCGCCTCTACGCTCCCACCATCGGTATCGCCGTCGACGGCCGCCGCCAGAACCTGAGCGAGGAGTCCCTCTCCATCAACGTCGCCCGCCTCAAGGCCTACAAGGAGCGCCTCGTCGTCTTCCCCCGCCGCTCCAACAAGCCCAAGCAGGGCGACTCCAAGGTCGACCTCGCCTCCACCGAGATCTCCCGCAGCACCTCCGCCGCCTTCCCCTTCGAGCAGGTCGTCGCCGGCTTCTCCGAGATCGCCAAGTCCGACGTCCCCAAGCCCGTCGAGGGCGGCGCCTACCGCAAGCTCCGCGAGACCCGCGCCGAGGCCCGCAACCAGGGCAAGAAGGAGAAGCGCGCCCGCGACGCCGCCGAGGCCGAGGCCGCCAAGAAGTAAACAGTCTTTTGATCACAAATTGCTGCTACTACTTCTTTGGTGTCTTTACGGCCTTCTGGGCCGTTGTGGTTTCCGGTGTCGGGAGGAAGGGTTTTCATCATGTTTTGCGCTGCCGCGGCGACGAAGAAAAAGAGGACAAGATTTTCCGGGACGCTGCTTTTCGACACGTTAAACAACAACGACAAAAACTTTGTCTGGGCTTGAGGGAAATGAAAAGTCTAGATCGGGGTTTTTTCTTAGCTGGGCCTGGCGTGGGTTTCGGCGGAATGAGAGATACTCAGGACAAGGTCATAAAGAAACTATTGCATTGATCACGCCAGCAACTTGTTCGTTTCGTGTGTTTTGATATCTGTCTCGAAGTGGGACGCGCTATGAGGACGACGTGACGTGTATGATGTGACTGGCTTATACCATTTATTCATTCAGCTGTTTTGCGAATTGAGGCTCGTGATGTCCTGGTCATTCTCTCCTGCTGGTATTAGCACAACGTCGTTTGCTGTTTTGTGCGCTATACAGATTGTTCGTGACATCAAGCCACGATGTTTCATTGACGCTACTCTGCAAGCCGTCTGCCAGGTATTCCTAATCCATTATTCAAATCATGACCACCTGCTATGCATCCTCCTTACTCTTCTCATCAACAAGCATCTCCCCGCCCTCCCTCAACATCTCCTCAAACGCAGCCCTCCGCACAGCAGGCAACTCATCCTTGTGCCTCCTCACCAGCTCGCTGACCATGACGAGCCCGTTCTCCCGATCAACCTTCTTCATCCCCGCCGCCTGGGCCGGGTCCGTCGCCTGCGGTTCCAGCCCCAGACCGTCCACCATTGCCGCATTATCACCCCCGCCGCCCCCGACGACCACGGCCTCTTGACCGCTCGTGATGGTCTTCTGCTCCTCCCCCTCCTCCCCGGAGAAGCTCCGCCCCGTGATGGACTCCGTCAGCGCCTCGAACGCGCCCTGCACCTGCAACGCGCGAATCACGACGCCGGCGCCGTCCTTGGACCGGCACATGAGCGCGAAGACGAACCATGCTTCGCTGCGGAGCACGGGGAACTTGGTCTGCGTCACGAGGAACGCGAGCGCCTTGTTGAGCGCCGCGTGCTGTCGGTAGAACTTCTCCCTGCGCCTCGCGTCGCCGCTCTCGGAGCCGGCCTCGGCGGCCGCCGTGGGCGAGAGCGGCTTCTCGGGACGGAAGACGTAGCCGTCATCCGCGGGGTCCCAGTCCGGGAGGAGGGGCGGGATCGGGGCGGTGTGCAGGACGCGGCAGACGGCGGCGGCGGCGCGGGCGGCTTCGGTCCGGGTGTGCTCGGCGTCGGAGCGCGCGAAGAGGTCGAGGAGGCGGTGGAAGTGGGTCGTGTCGTGGGAGGGGGAGAGGGGGTCCGGGTTGAGCGGGGCGCAGAGGCGGCGGACGTTGGAGGGGGTGTTGACGAGGAGGAGGCGGGTGAGGGAGACGGCGGAGAACTGGACCTGGGGGTTGACGTCGAGGGCCCAGATGCGGGGGAGGATGTCGGCGTCGAGGAGGCCGGCGTCGCCGAGCAGGGGCTTGTTCTGGGGCGGGATGGCGAGGTTCTTGAGGAAGGAGAGGGCGGAGTGCAGGAGGATGGAGTCCTTGGAGACGCGGAGGAGGTCGACGAGGGGGAGGTGGACGGCGTGGTCCCTGACGAGGGCGTAGGAGGCCTCGTCGGAGCGGGCGACGTTGCCGAGGCAGAGGCAGGCGGCGGACTGGAGGTGGACGTTGGGCATGGAGAGCCAGGACTGGAGGGTCTGGAGGACGGGGGAGCCGATGGGGTTGTAGATGGTGAAGGCGTCGGCGTAGGAGATGTCGGCGAGGAGCTGGACGAAGGACTGCGGGAGGGCCTTGAGCATGACGGCGGCGTCCTCGTCCTCGACCCGGATGGCCTCGAGCTGGGTCTGCAGGTGGTAGAAGGTGGCGAGGAGGATGGGGACGGAGTTCGTGGTGATGAGGGCCTCTTGGATCGGGGCGTGGGTGAGGTAGGCCAGGGCGACGGCGACGAGGGAGACGAAGTCCTCCGCGTCTGTCGTCGGGGTCAGGGCGAGGGTGAGGAGGAGAGCCGGGGTTTGCGGGGGCGCGAGGGTGGCTTCTGTCTCGTGGGTCGCGAGGAGGGCGAGGATCTTGCTGATGATGCCTAGGAGGTGCTGGGCATTGGCGAGACGCGGGCTGGTGAGGAGGTCGACGAGGGAGAGGGTTAGAGAGGCGGTTGAGGCTGCCTGTTGGGCCGGCTCGTAGTCGACGAGGATGTTGTATAGGACCGGGACGGCGAAGGGGAGGGCGACGTCGTCGGAGAGGAAGGTGATGATGGCGGGAAGAGCGTTTGAGGCGACGACGCGGGCGCGGTTCTCATCTGGTGATGTTAGATTGTGTGGTTGTGAATATGAGAGGGAAAGTACCTGTGTCGGCGCATGAGTTGCCGATGAGACGGAGCGAGTGTTTCTTCAAGGCTGGGCGGAGATCCGGGGTGACGATGACGGTGAGGAAGAAGTCGACGATTCCCGAGTCGCCTAGCGGAAGTCTCCATGAAGCTGTCATTATGTGTCAGTACCTCATGATTGCGGCTTCATGAGGGGATCACTCACCATCTCGACTTCCATCGCCCAGCTTCTCTGCGACAAGGTCGAACTCCTGACTCCCCGCGAACCACAACTGCTGCGCCGTAAACAGCACGTCACTCAGCAAAGCCGTCCTGTGAGCGCGGCCCTGGTCCTCGGCGCCGGGGTTCGCCCATGATGAGGCGGATGCCAGAAGGTCTGCGATGGCGTCTGGAGTCATGGCTTTGCCTGATGCCTGCGGCGGTTCGGCCATGATGGAATCTGCTTCTCTTTTCTTCCTTCGAGTGCCAGCGCCTTCTGCACACAAAGTCCAATGACTTTCTTGGCTGGTCGACAGTCAGTTTGTGTAAGTTATTTCCGGACGTGAACACCCCTCACGAGAATATCGAAATTGGTATGGAGTTCGTGATTGGTTGTAAGTTGACGGCTTGCGTGGTGGTGGTGCTCGCAGCGCTGCCGGACATGGGATGAGCCTGGCCGAATTCCTGTTTCGGTGACGGTGGTGTTGAGGGCCATGTGGGGTATCCAACCGGGAATCGTGATTGGTTTAGAAGTGTTTACCGCTGTGGGTCATTCTCTCGGCGGTGTTTGCGCCGGATGATGTAACGGCCCCGGCGGTGTCCGGGGGTCGTCCGGGATGCAAACAAGTTAGCCAAAGGGAGCATTGAGAATACCTGGCAGATAGATAAAGGCTTTGTTCATACTTCTGATTCATTTGGCACTATTCCGGTGATTGTTACGATGCTTTTGATGAACTCGTCGTACTGATTGCTTGAGAATTCTCTGACTAATTAATAAACACGAATAAAATGGACAAATTAATTTGGCAAATGTGTAGACTTACTTTAATATGAAAAACAAAATATGCAGACAAGTTTGATTGCTTTTAAGAAGATTGTAGATGGTTCTGAAAGTCGCAAGTCGCTGGTTTGGACCCGGTAGCATGCTCACACTTAGCGGATGTATCACTCATCTGCTCAGATACTAGATACTGTAGAGAAAATAAAGCTCTTACTCTCAAGAAAGCCGCAATGCCCATCATGAGGCTTTCTGAAAGCAAGAACAAGAGAACACCATAATCATAGGAACCAAATAACAGCTTAACCGTTAACCAGGGTGGTGCCATGTCCCTACAGGGGATGTGTTTGCTTCATGCGCCCAGCCCCTTGCGGACTTCGGCGCCGCTTGTTGTCATATCGCTTGAAAAGAGAAAAGAAAACCAAACCCAACTCTGCGCATCTCTTTACTTTTGTCAAGTCTTACTGATTCTTCGATAGCTTTGGAGGCGATGACTGTCTTCGCCTCTGGGCTGTCCGTTGGACGGACGATACCTCGTCAGCTTTGGCTGACGTTGAGCCGAAGATCTTTGTTGTACCCTCTGCCGATAGCCGGAACACAGAAATCGATTTCAAGACGCATCAATTCACCGCCTCATCAATCGCAGAATCGTTGTCTATCTTCGAGTCCTCAGAACAACGCCGATGTTGGTCAGCACGACAACAACAACCCGGGCTCTCGCTTTAGCCTGTCGTATCCATGGGCGGCGGAGCTGGTCTGGCAACTTCGACAGAACAACTTTAAAAAATGTGGATTTGTTGTATACCGCTGTGACTATAGCAGTGACAGCACATGGAAGCAGTACAAAGCCTACATAAATCGTGTTACGAGAGACGCTATGAGAGACTTGCCCGGGATCGACTGTGAAGTTACCTTCGTGGAGGACGAAGACTTCCTTGACGGCGCATCCAACTACAAGATTCGAAAAAGACATCGGAAATGGGCTGAGTCTGCCATCAGAGACGAGAACCCTCGTTGGGAGCCTCCCGAAAAAACATCCTGGTGGCATGGTAACCCCAGATACGACTACTTCGTCACCCTCGACGCTCTCCCCCTGTGGTACAACCAAATGTCAACACCGCTGGACGATCAAAGATCCTTCAAGCTGCACGCGACCGATTGGTTCAGAAAGAAAGGCTTGGAAATGCTGAACTTCAATTCATGGGACGTGATGGAGTGGAGACGACACCGAGGTTGGGTGAAGCTACGCATGAATTGGTTCCAGATGGATTTGTACGAGGACTTGTGGGGACGAGAACCCGGAGATGCCCTTCAAAGAATCAAGTGGAAGCGGGAAAGAGACGAGGATACGATCCGGCTCTATCTTGGTGGTAAATGGAGATACGATTGAGACGAGCAAATCACCTCGACGTCAGCAGTCAGCCGATGTAGAGATCACCGTCTTTGAGAGGAGTGCTATTGCAATACAATCAAATTCCACAATTGCCTCAGGTCGCATCTCAATGATCTCACCAGTGATGGAGACCCGCGAACGATCGATTCCCGTACAGTATAGAAACATCCGGCACGACCTCTCCATTTACGTGGATAAAGCTTCTCTCAGAAGTCTTTACCATATAGGCTTGTTGGGATTCACCTGAGAAATCACCGAACGAGACAGAACTCAACTTTGTTGTTTCCAGTTGGAACCAGAGAACACCTAGGTAGCTGGAGCGAGGTGCGAGGCATCAATGATACTTCCGCACATCAAGGGTGTGTTGAGTTGAATTTGTCGGACATAGTTTCGAGGCCACTGTGATCAAGTGCCCGCAGCGGCAATTTTGGGTTACAAGTGGACTCAAGGCGTTATGGCTGAGCTTAGATATGGCGGAGTTGAGTGCGAGAGGCAATAAGTGAAGTCTTGGAACAATATGCACAGGTTCAGGGCAAAGAGGGACGATTCTTTAAGGCTCATTGCCAAAATCTGCAGCAACAAGTCATGTTGGCGCTCTCATGATTGTATACGTAATGTCAGAGAACTCAAGGCCTTGATGCCGGATTCGGCTCGATTACTTGTTAAGGACATGGACTGGCCGGAGAAACCGGAAAGCCTTAATAAATGCGCGCTCGTATCTGAGGCTAATGAATACGCGCTGTAAGTCAGTAGAGTGCCGAACTAGCCGACTTTCGCGGCTTGCTCAGGGTACCTGACAAAACTCTCCTCTTTCAACTTTGACGATGACGACGAGATTTGTTCAGACAGGTGACAGTTGGGCAGCCGACTGGAACTATGCAACCTGCGATGCTGAAGACACAGAATTCAGGCACCACACCATTCGCAGACTTGCAGTTGTGTCCCCTATTCTCACCTTCAAGTCAGTGCTTTGAGCACCCCACAGTCTCACTGAACGAAGTTGATCAGCTCAAATTTGCGACCACTCAATTAACCTTCTCTAGTGGAATTGCCCGAGTCAAGGTACACCCCGGTCCAGGCAATCAACGGACGGACTTCACGAAGTATCGTCGCCCCTTCATCTCGCAGCGGACAATGCCAAAAACTACATGAACAGATCGTTTCCTTGGCACCATGGAGACTGTTGGTTTGTTCAGTAGTCAGTCCTTTTCAACACCTTAGGGGGCAGAGGTAGCAAACATGCCCCGACACTCTTTACTCAAGTCGCTCGTTTCGTTCACATTCGTTTTCACAGCTTTGGCTGGCAGAGGCCAAGTCAAACACCCAAAGCCCTACCATGAGGTGCCGCAACTAGCCAGACACGGCTCTTTTGAGCCTTTCACCGCACCGAGCCCGGATCATCTGAATCCTCGTCAAGAGAAGACAGCCGACGGTCTCACCGCGATCGACACTTTCACTTACAACGGCGAGTCATGGACCGCGTACGAGGATGTCACCCGCTTCGATGGCCCTTTGGTATTGGTCTCGTCGTCAGGCACACGGCGTGAAATCAAGAGATACGTCGAGGCCTCAAGCGACGAAGCTGTTTCGCTCAACAGGACCGTCGACGCCTATTTTGGCCTCGACCCCACCAACGACGTCAACCTGAAGCAGAACGACGTCCTCGCAGAGCGTCTTCTTCAGGACGGCGAACCCGTTGAGGAGCATGTTCGCGACGTCGTCGACCTATCTTTCTTGCCTTGGGACACGTATCTCGGAAATGTCCAGGCCAATGACACAATGGCCCTCGATTGGCAATCCACGACAAAGAACTACCAACCCTGGAATGACCTCCTCGAAGCCGCGGACGGAACGCACTCCAACTACTCCTTCGACGGTCTCTTGAGTGGATGGATGCCCGCAAGCCGCAAGATCTACCGCGGACTCGAAGACACCACCGACTGGGTTGACATTACCGCCTTTGCTGACGTCGACTCTCCTGATCCAGAGATTGTCCACATCTGGTTTTCCATGACGTATATCAAGGGCGGCGTAGTCCGCGCGCACAAGTACGCGTTGGACTACAAGCAGTTCCTGCCCCTGAAGGCGCACCCCACAGCGAACGACTTCTACCCGGCCCTAATGCGCTTCACGGACTACTGGGAGTCTCATGTGAAGGACGGCATTTCTCTGACTCTTCCCGACGAGACCTGGTCAGACATGGGCAAACACGCCTTCGCAGCAGAGCTCGTCGGTCGTGCCGGTGGCGTGTCCCCGAGATACGGCGCCTTCGAGCGCGACTATGGCGGCTCGGAGTACGACGGCTTCCAAGACATCATGACCTCCTCACTCACGGCCAACCTCGCCTGGGGACGCTTCGACCAAGCAAAGACCATTCTCGAGAACTATATGGACTGGTACGTCTACGACAACGGCGCGATCAAGATGCGCGGACCCGCGGTACCGCAGTTCGGCCTATCTCTGTCCCTGATCGCCCGTTACGTGCAGTACACAGGCGACACCGCGCTCGTTGAGAGGTACAAGACGAAGATCCTCGCGTGGGCGAACATGCTCACCACCCGCCAGGACGAGAACCTGAAGCTGCCGGAGGACGATCCGTACCACGGCCTCATCTCCGGGTGGAGCGAGTCTGATGCCGCTCTCAGGAGCGATGCGTGGCGGTTCGAGAAGCCTTACTGGAATAACGCCGCGTTCGCGGCTCGCGGGTTGAAAGACTTGGCCAACATCGACACCTTCGCCAATCAGGCCAAGGACTGGAACGACAGGGCTGAGAAGCTCATCAATCAGACGGCTGTGACGCTTGACAAGTGGATTCAGCGCAACTTCACGCCTCCTTACGTCCCCGTACTCCCCAACGAGACAACGCATGTGCTCGAAGACTTGGCGGAGAAGGGAGACGCATCGTCGCAGTGGTGGCCTCACCGCGTCTACTCAGAGCTTCTTCAAGCATCCGTGCTGTCGTCCAACCAGACGGACATGGTAATCGACTCGATGCGAGCGTACGGAATCACCAGTCTCGGAGTAGTTGCGAACGTGACGCCCCTGAAGCCAGATACCCGCGACATCCTCGGTTTCATTTCATACGGCTATGCGCTGACTTTGTTGCTGCAAGATCGCATCGATGAGTTTGTGTTGTTCTTGTATACTCACCGATACCACGTCCACAACCGCGGGCTGTGGCTCGCTGCCGAGGTTGCTGGCACTGGCGGAGGTTCAAGCACGTACTGCCAACCGTCCGAGTTCACGATTCCCATCTTGCTGAGAGCTGCGTTGTTGCTGGATCATCCGGACGAGGATGCCTTGTTGGTTGGACGAGGTGTGCCGAGAAAGTGGCTCAGCGAGGGTAAGATCGGGGTGCAGAGGGCGCCGACCAAATGGGGACTCGTCGATCTTGAGATGGAGCTGGATCAGAAGGCACGTACTGTCACCACGGTCTTGGGCTTCGAAAAGGCACCTCCGGCGGAGGTGAGGGTGAAGATGAGATTACCGGAGGGCAGTGAGTTGAAAAACGTCACCGTAGGGGGCGCGGCTACCGAGTGGAAGGGAGAGGAGGTTACACTGCGCCTTGGATCGGGTGCGCGAAACGTCACCATTGTTGGAACCTTTCAATAGACAACTTCGAAACGGAAGAGACAATGGGATGAAAGAGCCGTAGGAAGAAGACGACTGAAGCCGGAAGAAGGGGGAGAAGACCTTTCAGTAGAACGGCCCCTTCTCACCCTTCCTACACTCAGGATTGATAGATGATTGATGTCAAATCACTCAATATGGATACAATTATCCGCATCCAAGTCGAGCTGGAGCTGTGCTGCCCTTGGTGAAAGAATTGATCTCTCAGTACGTCGCTAACATGCGTCGTGTTTGCTAACGCTCAACTACATGTTTACGGATTTGTCGACGCAGAGCGCGGTTTCCGTTTTGCAATTCATTGAATTCATATAAAAGACCACATCATACGATACTACTCGGAGTTGAATCGACATACTCATCCAAGTAATCCTACCTTGTCATCTGCCAAGCCACATCCCAAATATCCAGCTCTCAAAATGCTCTCTTCATGGAGAATGCCCAGCCGTCATGTTCTCTCTCGACAATGGCGATTCGTCAAGCCCTTTGTGAAGGCAGGCCCGCGTTTCTCGCCTTTCGTACAGAAGCCCGCGAGCGTGTTGCGAGACCAGACCGCGCGATCGTACATCCAATTTTCTATCATGAGACTCCTCTCGCTTGAATTACAGCGCGTCGCTTCGGTCAAGAAGCTGGCGAGTCTCAAGCCAAAGAGGACGCAAAAACACCCGCTCGACCCTCAGTTAAGAAGCTGGCTGAAGGAAAACAAGGAACTTCTGGATCACTTCCATGCCGCCTACCGCATCAACCACAACGACCCAGGCAGCTGGCCGCAATTCAAGGAGCAGTTCACACGCGTAACACCAGGCGAACGCGTTAGCATGAAGCTGTCCGGCAACGAAGCCTTCCTTGGCGGCAAACATTTCAACCACATCTTCCAGTACAACCGGTTACGGGGAAAAAGTATTGGACGAGGAGCAAGCCTTTGCAAGAAAGCGAAACCGGCATCGCTCAAAAATGGAAAGTTTGTCTTGAAGGCCCCTAGGACTGTGTTTGACGGCAGCGAAAAGAGCGTTCTGCTTGTTCATGTCAGTCCGAGTGGGATCGTCTTCGAGGGCTTTGAACTCACTGAACGTCGAGGGAATAAATACGACCAATCGGTAATGCGTTTTGGATCGAGGGAATTTGTCGCATTTATTCAAAAGAAAGACCTCTCAACCGTGGCGAAGAAGAAGGTGCGAAGCTGAACGGTCGACGTCAGACTATGGGAATTCTGAATTCAGGGGTTTCAGGATTGTTGGCTCATTGTGGTAAGCCAACTTTGAGACCTACTTCTGCTTGTATTTTACCTACATCTCCACTCAGGGCGTATCGTGTTGAATTATTTCTATCCGAGTATTGTTATAAATGTCATAGGTGCTATGTGTTAAGTGATGGTTCTACCTTTCGCAGCGTTTGAGACACGGGAAGCTGGAGATGAATCATGGGCTGAATGCCAAGTGAGGATGGTGCCTGCTAGGATTAGTTAAGACAATGGAAAAGACGCAGAAATAAGTTTGAATATATCAAGGTAGTGGGAATCTTTGCCATAACATCTTGTAGTCGTGGCATGGGTAGTAATCTGGATGCATTCCAACCGCGCAGCGGCAACAAATCCCCTGATTCGAAACGCGAGATAGACGGGTATTTGGCTCGCGTCCAAGTTTGATCTCAAGGTTCAATTATAATTTTGCAGAATATTCTTGAGTGTTTGTATGAATTCAAGAGGTTGGAAGAAGTTTGGAGTTCCTCATCTAACCGCAGATACTCAGCCATCGGTACCCGCCATGGCACCCCATCGCCACCAAACGACGAGAACCTCAAGCCGCACCATGACCGCCACCACTCCCCTCCCAAAGCCACTCTTACCCCTTCTCCTCCTCCTCCTCCTCACCACAACTGCCAACGCCCAAGTAATGTACCTCGGCTGCGGCACCTTCACAAACTTCAACGACTTCCTCGAGCCCCGCGCCATCTTCCGCGGCGCCTCCGGCCCCCAGGCCTGCGCGAACGCGTGCACCTCGCACGTCGTCGCCGAGTCGCGCTTCTACATCATCGGCGACGGCGCCTGCTACTGCACGGGCTACCTCGTGACGCCCGTCTTCTCGACGAACCCGTACCCGAGCAACGCGCTCTGCACCGTCCGGTGCGCCGACGGGTCCGGGTCGACGTGCGGCGGCACGTTCGACGGGAGCCCGGTCTACTCGCTCTACGGGCTGGATCGCGTGAACGTGCCGACGCGCGCGGGGGTGGGCGCGCCGGCGCCGTTGCCGCCGGGTTCGAGTCCGAGTAGTTCGTCGACGTTGGGGTCGTCCTCGGTGTCGTCCTCCGCAGTCTCCTCGGCGACTTCTCCGATCTCAAGTTTCTCGGCATCAGGTTCTTCGACGTCCCAGCCAAGCAGCGCCTCCGGTTCCAGCAGCAATAGTCCAGCGTCCTCCGGTAAACAAACTCACCGACCCTATTTCCTGATATCTTCCATCTGACACAAATATAGGACCACCAGCCTCCAGTATCGCTTCTCAATCGTCGTCTCCAATTCCTCCGCCTTCAAGCTCAACTCAGCCCATCTCCTCGTCTGGCTCAACTCGTGGAACGTCATCCCTCTTGAGCTTCCCAGCGGAGAGTGTCACGCTGGCTAGAAGCAGCAGCACGACGATCTCCGTCTCCGTGGATGTGCCGAGCAGCGGAGGCTCAGTCAGCTCATCGTCAACACCCTCGCAACCCGTAACGCAGGCATCTGGAGGGAGCAGCACTGCGCCGGCTCCCTTATCCGTCAGCACCTCCACACCTTCAGGCGCCTCGACTTTGGTTAGCACGCCAAGTCTCGTCAACACGTTGATTCTCCTGTCAGTGCAGACCCTGAACTCGCCAGCGGCGGGAACTGCGGCAGCCCAAGCCAACCCCAACGCGAAGCGTGGTGACGTGGAGCCAGCTTACATCGCAATGATTTGATGGATATATTAGGAGGCTACGTGAGAACAGCTGATACAAGTCATCACGTACTGGCACTGAAATAGACATGATCTGGTAGTAATGGAGGATTCATCTATGGAATCCTGGAGCAAATACAAGGCCGCAGCGACGATGTCGCATGATAGCAAATATATAATGCCTGAGACCTTAGTGAGGCCAAGTTACATGCTTTGCTCTCCGTCTCAAACGTATGAGGTTCAGTGTTGCCAAGAATCCAACCACAAGCGAACCGCTTCACCACGCATCTCAACCGACCTCATACCATATACCATTTCTCTCGAGAAGGCGTCTGCCGGTGCCATCAGTGCAATTTAGAAATCCTCCCAACCTTCCTCGCCTCAAACCCAATCTCCATTAGTCATCTGTTCCCAGTCGCAGGTCCAAAGCACTCCGCTAACTTGTGCGTGTGTCAACTTCACCTTGACGTCCGTCCCCGCAAGTAATTTTCGGGCACTCTTGGTCCACTGAGCCTGCTTTCCATACTTGGAGCTGATGGCTATTACTTTCAGATGAGGAAGTTGCGTCTTGGTTGCCGTGCAAAGACTCGTGATGATGCTCTCGACTCCCTTCTTGTAGGCTATAACTTCTGGGTGTTTGGCCGAAATGCGTCCGGAGATGCCGTTCAAGATCCAGGTCGCATCCAGATAAAGCTTCTCCAACTGTGGTGGGAGCATGTCGGGCAAAGTTGAACCCAGGGTCTCGACCTTTTTCGGGCTGTCGAAAAAACAGTCGATGTCGATACGAAGCTCTTTGAGGCTGGCCATCTGAGGCAGACAGGTAAGGCCTGGACGTGACGCCGCACCGATTGCTGATTGACGAAAGAATCTGAGATTTCCTTGAACACAGAGGGAAAGTTCTTCCAGCCGAGGACACGAAGATGGAAGGACTTGGTTGATGCAGGTGCCAGGATCATAATGCACAGATGGGCTTCTGAATAAGGCCCTCAGCCGGCGCAGATCTGGGCAGAGCCTCAGTAGATTGCAAAGTCCTGTGCTGTTAGACTTGCTCCCGTCAATCCGAATCCTCTGCAAAGCAAGGTTCGGTTTGAAATCCACGATCCCTAGTATCGACCACAAGTCTGAGTCTCCTTCTACACTCAACTCGACGAGGTTGGGAGAAGAGAGAAGAGGGAAGATCGGATGAAAGATGCTGCCAAAGATGGATTCCACTCCGTTAGGCATAGCGTCTCCCGTAAGACGTAGCCTCTTCAACGAGGGGAAAAGAGCCTTGGGACTGGTGCTGCGTGACATCTCGAGGCCGGCGGCCAAGAGGCGAGTCGCTGGGCGTGAGAAGGCGTTGAGGTCCAAGCTGACATCTTCTGCTCGGTCAAGCAGGAGAAGGAAGAGGGAAAGAACGCAACGGGCGTTATCCGAGGCCGATTTGTTGCAGGAAGTCTTGCAGAGAAGAAGCAGATTACGTTCAGCTTCGGCGAGGTTCTTGTCGTTGTACTTGTGGTCTGCCCAGGATCTGAACAAGAAGGAGTAGTCTGCCATGTAGCGCGAACCAGAAATGGTGATGTCGACGATCCTGATGAAGCGTCGAAGGGCTGGGTTCTCGATCAAGCTTCTTGTGAGCAGGCCGTACGCCTTCATGGTGGGGATCTTGAGGTTGCGATATAGCTCGACTCGAGCGAAAGGATAGATTCGACGACTGGTAAGGCAAAGGTTTCGCATTAGTTTGCAGTCGCGATTCTCGCCTGCGCTCTGCATGATGCAGTAGATCAGCTCGTTGGGCAGCCGGTAGAGGTCGATTCGTTCCATGGCGTCAGATCTGCAAGGCTGAAGTTGACTGGGGTTGTTGTTTGAAGGGAGTTTTCGTCGGGCTGGCCGTATCGTGAGGCCGTTGTGCGATGTCGAAGGCAGAGAAGGATTCGGGGGGAGACGAGAAGAGGTAGGAAGCGGGCGAACGAGTTGGTACAATAGCATTGACGGGATGCGAAAGGCGGGATGACGGAAAGAAAATTCGAAGCAGAGCAGAAAATGCGAGGGAAGACGCGGTAAGGCACCCCGCGACGCGGTGTTTTCAGTAGAATGGAAGGTGCAAGATGGAAGGTGGTGGTAGGTTGTGGTAGGCGAGTTGACAACGTGAGGGCACCTAAGGTGGGGGAGGCCCCTCGACGTCAAGGGAAGGTGTAAAATACGTAAGGCCTCTTTCCAAAATGAGAAAGTCAGAGGTTGAGGCAGTCACGACCCTCCCTTCTAGGTAGTTTGACTTGTGCCTTCTTATATGGGAGGCACCTACCTGCCTGATCTAGTATGAGCAAGGCAGGGAACCTGTGGTCTTCCACTCTCATATGAGATCCTCATCTACACAAATTATATATATATCTCACTTCAAAGCTTACCGAACTCAACTTTCTGTAACCTTTGATTATATATATGTTTGATGCCTATGTGATGTTGAACTCACAGCACAATGCGTGATAAAGGCAAATGAGACATCTGTGAGAGAGTTCAAAGGAAAGAGCAGAGATATATTTAAGAAGTAGCTGTGAAAGAGCTTAAATGAAATCTGCAGTTAAAATAGGATGTCTTGTCAGTGGATCCTGAAAGAAATGTTTCTTTGCCGTTGAACTGGATCAATGTGGTTATTAGATTGCTAAAGAACAATAAACACACCTCGGCCTTCATGACTTGAGTGCCCTTTCAGATGGAAGTGGCTTCTTTCAACATGAAGAACATGAGGCAGTGGCAATGAGCTTCACTTGTGGAAATATACCAGCTGGGTCTAGAAGCAACTTGAGAAGGAGCACCTCGAGAGTTGAGAGCGAGGTAGGACCCAGGAAGGCCTCGAGTCAATGGTTAGGTAATCAGGCATTTATCCGCGCAACTTCACCTGCATCCGCTTCTCTCCTCTCTGCGCCCTCCAATAATTCGACGACCGAATCAACTCCTCGCACCCTTCCAACACCCACCTCCATTTATTCACAAAAACGTCCGTCACTTCCCAGTTCATCGGGTCCCACGGCTCTCCCCAGAGAATCATCTCGCCCTTTCCAGAAGGCGCATTTCCATCGCCAACCATGTCCAGACAAAGCTCCTCGTCGTCGTACTTCCCGTCCATCTTGATCAGATTATCTCGCATCCGCGGCAGGGGCAAGACGTCCAACCAAGGATGATGCACCACCGAAAGCTGCGTCTCCGTCGGCCGCAAATACACCGGTATGTCCCACACTGTCTGCGAATGAAACCTCGGATCCGTCCCGATCGGCGAGTCGCACTCCTCGTCGCACATCATCCCCAGCGAGAGCCCCAGCGTCTTCATGTTCTCCATTAACCCCCTGAACAGGTTGAACTGCACCAGCGGCAGCAGCGAGTCCGCCATGGGATCCGACCCCGAGTGCATCGCTTTCATAAGGAAAATGCCATACAGCTCGTCCATATCCTCGTCCTGAAGTTCGAAGAGCCGGCGCCGTCGCCCGATGTACGTCAGCGCCATCAGCGTCGCGTGCTTGGCGTACATGCGCTCCCCGTTGGCACGTCTCCGTTTCGGCCCGGGGTGTGCGAGCTCCATTGCGGTGTCGTACATGTACGTCGCCGTATCCTCGGCCGCATCTGTCGTCGCATCTTCATTGGACGGAGAGGAGGAAGAGGACGTGGAGGAGTCCTTCCGCGCCACTACGAGGGCGGATTCGGCGGTCGAGCTGGACTTCGCGCCTCGGGCCGTCCCTTGGCGCAGCTTTTCCAATTTGCGTCGTTGTCCTGGTGCGTTGAACGAAGCGTTAGAAACGTGCTCGGATCATTCCATCGAATGACGATGGTCAAAGGGGGAAAGGGAGATGCGGGAGCGTAAGCAGGTTGCATGTGTCTGGGGTGCCACTTACTCCACGCCCGCTGGTTGAGCCTGTTCTGGATCTTCCTTCTCTCGGCCGGGCTTGTCTTGCCCTGCCAGACGTCCTCGCTGGAGATGATCGTTCTCACGGCTGGCTGCACCATGTTCGACAGGTATTGGGGATTTCTGCTGATTTCTGTCATCCTGATTGAGGTCTCTGCTTGCTCGTCTCTACAATCCTGTTGAGCTTGTGATGCAGAACTCCCGATGGGAAAGTCGGCAGAGAAAAGATCTAGAAGAAGGGCCAAGAAGCCCCCGGAGAAAGGGTAACTCGACGGGGATCTAGGCTTGGGGTGCAGGTCCCGAACAAGGGACTTTGCAAGTTGGGTTAGACAGGCGTCAATCTGGACATGCTTCGAGTTAGTCTGGACCGGTCTGACGGCGCTAGTGACGTCAAATGGAGGGTATTCCTCGTGAGTGGTCTGCACAGTATTTGATATCGACATTGAGGTTTGCGCATGCTGAGAGGTTCTGATGGCCACCCTTTCGTGGACTCGACACCGTGAACTGCCAGTATGGCCCTTTCCTCGGATGTGATCGACACACTCTGCTTGCTATTTGACCTTCGAGTTCTGTCGATACATTAGATTAGTGATATGACCAGCACCGGACTCGAACTAAGGGCCATTCCACGTGCCGGTAGAAGCAGTTCAGCGACGGCTTCGCCGCCACATCCCAGGTCGAGAAATTGAAAAGAGATCGACACGGGGCGAGACCACACATCAATCTATTTGCTTTTTCTGCCCATGCCCGCGGAACGGCAACATCTCCGGAGCCAATTACGTGCCTTACCAAGTCACACTAGCGTTGCATTGTGCAATGTGAGCCGGGATGGTAATCGACACCACTGGCATTCGGCCCACGCTAGCTGAACAGCTGAAGGCAGGGGTAGGAAATCGAGGCGGAAAGACAGTGCGATATCACTGTCCTTCGCGAAGCATGGCTGGAGAACACAGTTCGTGTCATTCAAAAGAGGGGACAACTGGGTGAAGCTGGGTTGTTTCGCGGGAACACTTAAGATCTTAGTCCCAACTCGGCGTGTCCTCAACTCTTGATCGAGAGACTCAGTTACTGACCGAAAGCCAGACTTTTGGAACAAACAGACAATTCCATGGCACGTAACTACGCAGCTCTGGGACCAAAATATACCGAAATTAAACAAAACACGAGAGAGACCTGACTCCGTCGTTCTTCATTGCTTCAAAAATCTAACCTATTTCCCGATCAGGAGTACCCGCCGTGAACCTCGCTGTCACTAAGCACAACGCCCGCCTTTTTGTCCTTCATGAGCTTTTCCAAAACAGCCACCAAAGAATCCGCGCTCGCCTTCGTCGTCTGGTGATGGAACACGAGCCTTCCGTTAGGAAACACGGCCAACCGCTGCTCCGCACAATACTCCACAAACGCAGCAGGCGGAATCCCCACAGAAGCGAAGTCCAGCACAACCATGTTCGTCTGCACCGGAAGGGCAAACTTGTACCCTAAGCCCTCAAGCGTCTTCGCAGTAGCTCTCGCCAACTCATGTACCTTACCCAGTAGCGGCAACGTGTAGTCCAGAGCCGTGAGCGCCGCAGCCGCCATCATGCCCGGCTGTCGCGTGCCGCCGCCGAACATCTTGCGGTACCACTTGGCGCGCTCGATGAACTGCCTGCTTCCCAGGATCACGCTTCCCATGGGGGCGCCGACGCCCTTGGAGAGACAGATGGACATGCTGTCGAAGCAGGCCGCGTAGGTCTTGAGCTCGACGCCTTCGCCGATGACGCCGTCGAAGATGCGGGCCGCGTCGAGGTGCATGGCGACTGGCTTCTGGCCTTCCGGTACGGGGAAGGAGCGGACGTAGTGCGAGATTGCTTGCGCTTCTGCGAGCGGCAGGATGGTGCCGCTCAGGGTGTTTTCTAGAGACACGACGCGAGTTGGGGGGAAGTGGACTGGAAGGGGAAGTTAGTACATATGCTTCGGTGTATGGGTGTAGGAAGACACTCACTGTTGCCGTCGGCGATCATGTTGGCCTTGACATCCTCCAGAGTCAGGTGTACACCGTTCTTCGGGTGTACCGTGGTAGTCGAAGCCTGGGACATGACTGGTAGTGCACCGGACTCCCAGCAGTGAACATGGGCGCGATGGTCGAGGAGAACCGTGTGTGGCGGCTGGGTCAGATGGGTTCGAAGGCAGATCTGGTTACCCTGGGTGCCGGAGACTACCCAAAGTGCAGCTTCCTTGCCCGTCAAGCTCATCAATCTTGCCTCGAGTGCCTTGACTGAGGGGTCCCCCTGTGCGTCGTAAATGTCATCGTTTACTGTTGCCTCAATGATTGCCTTCAAAAACGTGAAAAGTTAGTAAACCTAGCGATCGACCGTGGAGAGCTTTTCGGAGTGCGGCTACCTGCATCATGTCCTCGGTGGGCACCGTGACAACATCAGAGCGAAAGTCTCTGGACGCCTTGTCTGCCGCGGCGGCCAATTTCACCTTGGCCCCCGGCGTGAACACTGCTGCCTCGCCGTTCATTGAGGAAGACATTGTCCAGAAAGTGCTTTATGAGCAAAGATTTTCTAAAATCTTTAGCTGAAACCCAAGACTTTGCGCGTGTGGAAATCTTCGTAGAGGCCAAGTGTCGTAAGAGGATCGCAACTGCTACTGCATCGATACCTTTATGTTATCAAAAAACGGGGTAGATAGATACTTGGTCGAGAGGTTTCCCGCGGGAAATCCAGCCTATGCGGGGGACGACCGAGACATGTCGATCTCTCCGAGGAATCGGAGGTCGTGATACGGCGAGCCCCAAGGCCGAGGTCAACCGCCCCATCTTCGATGGACATGGATTCCCCGTGGGGTTGACGTCTTCCCCGGATTGCGCCTTGCCTTCCAAGCCACGTAAAATTGCAACTTGTTTGATGAGAACTGCGGATTGCAATGTATCATGAACTGTAAAATGTACGCCAGTACGTTTAAATAAACACTGTCAAAATAAATCTGCACAGAAGAACTAGACCCACGAGCACCAAGTCCCCTTCAAGAAGTGCCTCCATGAGTCGTGAGAGTATTGACAGTTGCCATCAAAGTGAAGAGCAAGAAGCACCTGATGCAGAACAACCCATGTACATGTTTGACTCGCCAACCCTCTCTGACATTGTTCTTTTGACATGAAAGGTTATTGTACTTGAACAGAACTCGTCTTATTGAACGCATGGCCAGACACATTCAATCCGATTCCGTGAGCTGAGACAAATCGGTTGATTCCGTGATGAAAACAGCCTCTCCACCAATGACCACACGGGGGTCTTCTGGCTTGTGCTCATCTGAAGCACAGCAGCTGTCCTCAGCGGTGTGCGCAGGTAGTTCCTCCAGAGAAGAAGGCCCCTCGGCATCGCCAGACTCGACCCGATCCGAGCACACTTTGCAGGAGTCGTCCTTTCCTTCTTGAAGCAAAGTGTACAGGGCGATAAAACCAAAAAGAACCATTCTCAGCCAAGGGTAGTCGGACATCGCCACAGTGATATGTCCCACGAAGGGAATCATGCCGACCACCCTTCCAGCAACCGCATCTGGAGACAGATAATCCTGGCCTGCTGGATACAAGCCAGTGTCGTCGACGTTGTTGTTGTCGCCCTTGGTGAGGAGCTTGGGTTGTCCTCTGAGCACGGTCAGTAAGGGACACGTGAGGGAAAGTGAAGGGGGAAAGCAACTTACTCATCGACGAACGTCCCGATAACGCGATGGACGATGGGGAAGGGCATGTTATCCACGTTGTAGACGACGACGTCACCGACGGCGG
Organism: Colletotrichum karsti; assembly: GCF_011947395.1. NCBI lineage: Eukaryota > Fungi > Ascomycota > Sordariomycetes > Glomerellales > Glomerellaceae > Colletotrichum > Colletotrichum karsti. Next base: position 587,875 of record NW_024065932.1, read on the forward strand.
GAGATGAGGTGCCCCATATGATGAGAAGATCCCCGCGAGCGAATGCAGGCTCCATGGAGCCGCTCAGTACGACGGTCAACGGGTTGGCGGTTCCGGAAATGACGGTCAATGCTTTGTATGCCTTGAATCGGTTCAGTTACTGCGCTGCCTGTGTTCAGGTTGGATGGAAGCCTTACCATGAAGAATGTACTGAGAGAAATGAAAGTCGTGAGCAGCTTGGCGGCTGACTTCCGCGAGCTTTTCATAAAGGAAAACATCGTTGCGAGTTTAGTGAGGGCCTGGTTCAATGGCTGAGGTGAAAGATTTTGAGATGGCGATTTTGAATAGTGAGGTTTGTGGTCTGAGAAGATGGGATACGTGAACCGGGAAACTCATAGACGTTTTTCCCGGGAAGCAGAGCCTCTTATATAGGTTACCAAAACAAACTTTGTCCGTAGCTATCCACCAACCATGGATCAAATAGTTTTGCTATTGAAGGTTTTCCCAGATATGGTTGCAGTGAATCATCGGAGATGGCCTACACCCGGATGCCTACATACACTTAGAATCCCACAAGGCAGACGACATGGAATAGTAGTATCAAGAACAACAAAGGTTGCAGCAACACTAGCGCTCTAGGCTGTCGGAGAAGACTCCACCTGTGATCTACGCTTAGACACACTTATCAAGGTATTGTTTCCCCTGCTCTCTCGCGGCATCCACGATGTTCTTTCTCCAATCTCCGACTGCGTCTTGCTCGTGCTCAACGTTCACGTAGTCCCACGACAACAGGTCCTCGGCTCGAGCCCCATTCGGGTCATCCAATAAACCAACAGCAATCCTCAAGGTACCCGGCTGGTCTTCGATGGTGCAGAAAACACTGGCAGCGCATTTGCCACAGAAATACTGATGCGTGCCAGAAGAGCTCTTGTAGTGCTTGAGAGTCCCAAAGCGAGTATCTTCTGAGTCGTTTACAGACTCCCGTAGAGTGTCGATAGAGCTTGGGAAATCAGAAGCGTTGGTTTGCCCTTCGAAGGTGACATGGGAGAGAGGCGCACAAGCCCAGAATGCCAGTTCGGTGCCCATAGCGGCACGAGACGAGTCGCTCGTGTCAACGACGGCCTTGAACTTCAGCATAGCGGGGTCTATAGCCCATGGGAGCCCCTCACTTGACGCAGCTCTGATATCTCGCGGGCTCCGCAAAGAGAAAGAAACCCCTTTACAATGACAATAGATTGATGTCGAGGCTGGCGGGTCCGCGTTGACCAACGGGTCGAATTCTGGCCATGACAGAGGAACCTGCTCACTCTCCCCGTACTGTCCCCTGAAACGCATGACGGTGTGCTCTCTGTCGCCTTTTGGCAGCCAAAGCGCTGCACCGCCATCAACGGTATCGTCGAGAAACATGTGGCTGGCGTACTTGACTAGCCCCGGAGAGTTGCTCAGAGCACCGGTTGTGGCCCAGGGTGGCTGTTGCTGCTCTTCAATGCTGGTGCCGCGTGCGAAGAGTATCGTGGAGCAGGTATCGCAAGAGAACAAGTCAATGTCCTTGGAACGGGAATACTGCCTGAGACCAGAAAGGTCTACGGCAGCGGTCGGCCATGGCACCGAGCTACAATACAGTGATCCAGATTGATGACGGCATGAAGTGCAGTGGCATGAGATCGCTTCCAAAGGCAGGCTAGATCGACTAACAGACGTCGTGTAGGTGTGCGCCCTGCACAAGCATCGAAGTGACAGTCCGATGAGTTTTTCCATGGCTCATATGTTGACTGGATGGTCGGAGTCGCGATGTGATATTTCTTCAGGTAGTAGGTTGAGTTTGAGTGATTATGGTAGTTTGGAATTATCTCCAGTGCTAACTTGACGTCTAAATCGAAGTTATAGATCGTCGGCTGCGGCACCGGGCGGAACTTTGGACGGCATGCAACGGTGGGACAGTCGGGGGCTGCGTCCGCCCCGAAACCCCGGGGGCGTGGGGTCTGCTGGTGACTCACGCCGAAAGGTCAACTTCTATCTCCACAAGATTGATCTTAAATCAGTAATCAGTCCGAGCACAAAGGTTTGCATAGTAGCTCATCACTTAGAGAACGGATGAAGTGTAATTCTTTAGAATTCGAAATAGGTCGAGCACCGATACGAATGCAATAGACGATTGTGCCATCATGCATGTATTCTTATGTTTGAAGCAGTTTTTCGATTGGAGTCTGAAAAGAAAATATAAAGATCTACCAAAACAACAACTCGCTTTCTGAAAACAGTCGCTATGATTCAATGCCTGCTGCACATAAGTTGAATACCCCAAGTCGACCTCTAACACCCTACGAGGCGTCGCAAGTCAGAGAACCAGCGCCCAAGTCATTGCAGATGCCACTCGTTGTTTTTCCCTATTAAAGAAGTGTGAGCCATATTATCTTTATATCGGAGGAATTAGTAGTTGTCCTACATTGCAAGTCCTAGTGCATGCTTGAAGTCTTGTGTCGCACTTGGACTCAGAAAAAGTACAGCAGTTCAAGCTCGGGTCGCATTTCTGCGGTTCAGGGATAGCCACAGCCGAAATGAGAGTAAAGAGAGAAACGAAAGCGAGAACGAAACGCATATTGATGAGTAGACTTGCAGTTCAGACGAGAAACTTCAATGACAGGCGGGAGATGTCGTGAGGCTGACGGGTTGATGAGTTGGAAGGTTGATGAGCGACTAAGATGATATTCTTTCTGGAAATGCAAGACCGAGGCAAGGTAACTTATAGTTCTTTCTTCACAGAATCAACGCATCAATAGTAGGTCGGCGATTATATGCGCCAATCACAATGTCACGAGTCAAGGAACTCTCTTTGATTGCTGGCGACATTGAGATCGCCGTCCAACCGCCAGTTAATTGCAGTCTCCTGATATCAACACTATCAGATGGCTTCAATAGTTGACAGAACAAGGGTTCTGGGCTCCTTTGGTTCGTAATGCTAATGGCTATCTTTGCCTGGTTTCTATTTATTTGCGACTACCTTGCTGCGGTGAAGTTGAATGTAAGGTCTGGAACAGGTGTTGCAAAGACCTCGGTGGTCCCGAGTGTTTCGGGAGAGTGGATCCAGATCGAGATAGATTGTCTCACGGACAGCGCCCAGAATAGAACAGGTCTTAATAAGACGTGTATCAGTAAAACTTGGCGACGAAGTGTCTACAGATGTGTTTTCGCGTTGCTAGAAACGCGACATGAGTCCCGGGGTGCAATTTCAGTGGCGAATGGCAGGAACTCAAGCAGTCGGATTTGGTTCTCGTCATTTCTATGAATCCATCGAAGCTGAAGAGAACTCTTTTTGTAATCAAAACAAGATGTCTCTCAAGACATCCGTGCAAGGACTTCGCGAGATAGACCCCAAGTCGACGACAACTCCCCAAGGGTGTGGTTCAAATACTGGAACTCCTCAGATATGCCGAACGCTTTTGCAGAGTGACTTGCTTGTACGGCGCCATATACAAAAATCAGAGGAGCATGCTGGAGGCCGTACTGATTTCTGTAAGTGCGCAGAAGAAATGTTACATCCTGAGCAGATGCGACGCAATAAAGGCGACACTTTTCATCCATCTCGCCGCCACGCGAAGATATGGCTTGATCATAGTTCAAAGCAAGTCGAGTACTGTGGAACAAGATACTTCACGGATATCCAGTCAGTTCTGTTCTTCTTTTGGTATGTGACACGTTTCAGTACGTACTGTAAAGCCAGAACCCCGGGTATTGGCTTGGATGAAGGACCCCATTTCTGCCATTTCGCAAAGTCTGGTAACGTCTCTCGCCATCGGTTTAGTTCTAAATTGATGTTGTCGAAGCAAATGCGCCGACTGATGGCATCAAGATGAGATCGCGGAGAAAACAGTGTCGACATCATCCGTTCTATGATTCTCGACAGGCGGATCTGCTCGTGCAAATAAGGGATCATGGATGTAGCTTTCGTGAACTCGGTGTAGTCGTTATCGAAACCCACTGGTCGCCACAACGCCATTTCAGGTGGTTCACTATGCATGATTTTATGTTAGTGCTGAACTTGCACAAGGCACCCGCTGATTCAACATACGGCAAAGTTTCCATTGGCTGAACTTCTGCTTCCTCGTAGACGAGATACACTGGACGACCGAGTACGAGACTGATCAGCTTATCGGAGATGTAACAGCCCCAGTAAATGCGTCTGCGAATCTCAACGTCTTCGGAAGTTGCAAGAGAGGAGTCATGCTGGACCCAATCTTTCGGATCTCTCTGAAAGCCCAAGTCTTGAGCCATGCGAAAGGCAATGCCTAGGCTTTTGCTTAGCGGTCAAGTTCATGGACTTGTCACTCGCAGAGAGTGAAATTTCAGAATGCCAACAGAGATGCTGCTTACCAGAATAGCCCCATCCCTTCGACAGATTACCTCTTCCAATCTCGTAGAATGCAAGGCAGAGGAAAGCCTGCACAGTAGCAATCGATGGTCTTGTCAGACCAGTCACCATGATTATGCTTTCTGCCGCTAGGAAGAACTGATCACTGGAGGCCTTGGTTTCCAGCGATACGAGTGCTCCCAGGGCGCATATGGAAAGGAGAAGGGCCGATGACCAATACTTCCCCTTCTTCCGGTCGCCGAAATGATCTCGTAAAAAGGCCTCGCGATAGATGAACATAAAGTGCGGATATTGCCACCGGAAGAATTGCGTTAGAGACTTCATGACGACTTCATCGTCCATGCTAATGCCGAAGTGCTCCATGACACTTTCGAAGTTCGACTCAACTCCGTCGTAGTACCCCTGAAGAGCAAGGTCGCCGACGCCTGTCTGTCTTTGATCTGCCTTGGTACGGAAAATACTCGTTGCTCCATGATAGACAAGCGACCCCTCAAGTCCCAGCTCAAGATTTGCTTGATTGCCTGAACTGATGCCGAGCTGAGTGACGTATTCACTCGGAGGGTTCGTCTTGCTCCCCGCGGAGTCCTCGTCCGGAGTGGCTGAGTTCAGCATCTCTTCTCGCTGGTCTGGCGTTGCGGCGCGAAGGTTCTTGATGAATGACTCAAACCAAGACAGTCGGCTTTCCAGGCTCGCGACGTACTCATGCGAGACTGGTACTCTCTTTCGGTCGACTTCGCGGTACTCGCATGTCGTCTTAGCCGTAACACAATTCGGGCATGGTTCGGTACGCGAGCATTTCAACTAACGTCGACTTGTTAGGGACATGATTCGGATGGAATAGTCCTCCACAGGCCCAGTCACTAACCTTTCTGTACTGGCATCTTTTGCATCTGTTTTCATTAGCTCACCATCAACTAAAAGAAACAATGCATGACTCACGAAATTTTCTTGACCTGCTTAGTTGAGCTTGGAGGCATGATGTGAAGTCCAGTATTCCAGATATCTAAACAGAGGTCATGTGGTGAATGAAGGTTGCGAGAGCCAAGTTGCAGAATGGGGCGCCCCCCCTGAAATACGGAGCTGGACCGCGCTAAAGTTACCGGAGCCTCCCCGGTCATTGTCCGATCACGGCTTCCGGGCAAAGCTGCCTTCGAATCACTGACATCAGAACACGAACACCGTATCCGAATCCCCGCGGAAAATGATTTCTTGCATTCAAAGGTGGTAATTAAACGACATTCGCTGCTTCGTTCCTATCTCATCATCTGCCTCCGAGTCTACTCAGCTTGTATTCCTTCCTGAAGACCCGACTTGAGAACGGCAACGAGCCTTTCCACATCATCCAGGTTATTGTAAAACCCAAAGGATATCCTAATGCCCGAACGGAATCTGGTTGCTACAATACCGGCCGCAGTGAGATGACCAAGCCACCGAGGATCATGAAGTCGAAGGACGTGGAGGTGCGGTGCGTGGTGCCCCCTCTCCGCAGGCCCCACGATGCCGATACCGAGTCCAGCACAAGAACGACGGAGAGCGTCGCCGAGCTCGTATAGATGGTTCTCTACGTTCTTCGGGCCCATCACCTCGAGGTAAAACTCGAGAAATGCTCGTGCTGCAACCGCTGAGATGAAGCTCATGTTGGCGTGCTCGTACCGACGAGCGGTCGGGTGAAAGACTATTGGCTCTTCTGAAATCATGAAGTCTTCTGAATCATTGATGCTACTCACACCTCCGTAGCCGACGAGTGGAGGTGTTGGGTCTAGCTCTTTGATGACGGCAGAGTCCACGTAGAGAACGGCGAAGCCTGTTGGTGTGTTGAGGCCTTTATGCAGGCTAAATGCTGCAGCCGAAACTCCCAGAGCTTCTACATCGACACCGGCGAATCCGACCTGCTGGGTCAAGTCTGCAAGGACATGGATTCCTCTGGGTCTGTAGACAGAACAGACATCAGCGATGTCATTCCATTGTCCGCTGTGGAACATGATCGAGCTCAGACCGATGGCTTTTGTTCGATCGTCCACATAAGGCGCAAATGTTTCTGCTGTTGCAGCAGCAGGATTCTCCGGGTCTGTTGGTACGAGTCTGACGTTGAGTCCACGGGAACGAAGAGCCAGCCAGCCAAAGGCTTGGTTTGGGTGTTCGCAGTCGAGAATGACCACGTTATCCCCGGGATTGAATTTCAAACCGTGAATGAAGCTTCCAAGTCCCTCAGTCGTGTCGCGAACAAAGGCGATCGAGGATGGCTCGGTGTTGATGTACTGGGCCAATAACTTGCGGACTTCCTCGACATCTTTTCTCCAGCAGGACTTCGGCGAGGGGTGGTGAAGTGACTCGGAGCAGAAGCGGGAGATGGCTTCGTTGACGATGAGATTCGATGGCGGCATAAAGCCGGCATTCAAGTGCGTTGTCTTGCCGTCGCTGACCAGGGGTACCAGACGGCGAAATATCCCAAAGTCGGCCATTGAGTCTTTGGGAAGAGAGTCCTTCGGGCCTTTGATGGGATCCAAAGGCTCCGCATTAAATGATCTCTGGGTGCTTAAAAGAGCCATATTATCTGATATTAGAGAATGTTAGACGTGATGGGAGGTATCATATAGCAACACTTTTCTCGGGGAGTCTCTCATTCATATTATATCCTACTTTCCGCTGGTTAGTAAATCCCGTCTCACAGCGATGGCTCCCGGAGTTCGATGCCCGTTGTTAGAAAATTTGGCCCACGATGCTAGCTTAACAGATGATGCAATTAGTGTTTTTGACGTGCGACTTCGGACGCGAGAACGAACCATCAGACTTGTCGTCAGGCAAACTCATCCGGGCGCCGGCGGCGGTGTCCTGGCGTGATCAACTCCGGCCGATGAGCACCGGTGGTCCACAACGGAGTTGCAAGTCCACCCACTCAGAGCACGCTCCTGGGACCCATGTTGCCATTTCCGGTCCTCGCGATCCTCGGACTTTCAACTCCATGGTGGAGATTTACGGACGTGGCTGGACGATAACTTGGGCCGAGCTCATTGCAGTGATCAGCTGCATTTGCCAGAAATTTCATTCATGCGGAAGGGGCAATTAAGAGGTCTTTTACGTGGCAGAGGTCTGCTTTTGTGTGTGTTTTGCTCAAGGAAACCACGACTTGGTGGATTGGCCAGCGACCGTTTTCCATGAGGCCAACTGTTTCTTCGCGGCCAAGAAATCCAGCCATTGTAAGCCGGTAAAAAAAGCAAGACAGTGGTCCCGAGCTTCCACTTACTGCTCTTTGAAATCAGCGAAACCCGCGCGGAGCAAAGTGAATGAGTGTTGATTTGTCTCGTTATTTGATAGAATGTCTATGTCACGCCTCTCCGGAAGACGCCATTGAAAGGCAAACAAGCATGAAACAGCACGGACATCATGGTACTTATAGATCGAGCAGATAATCTTGAACGAATATTTATCTTTGATTAATGGCTAATACTATCAATCTCCCCAAGCTCAGACGCGGCACATCCTGCCGTCGTTGGCAACGCTCCACTGCTCGCTGCCAACTGCGTTGCGAGCGTAGAAGAATCCCTCGGGATCCCACTTCTTCTTGAGGCACAAAAGAGAGTTGTAGTTGCTGCCGAAGAACTCCTTCTGGAAGTTGGGCTGCTGGAAATCGGCCTCGTTCATGTAAGCACCGCCGGTAGGGGTGAGGGCCTCGATCTCCTTCATGATGACGTTCGTCATCAGATCCTGGTTGGCGACCATCTCCTCCCAGGGAGCAGTGAAGTTCCAGACCGTGGTGAGGGTGGCGTGAACGAGAGCGTTACGCCAGGCAGGGGTGACGGAGTTGGTGTCCTTGTTGCCGAACTTGCCAACATCGGTACCGACGCCGATGAACGTCGCGCCCTTGGCGGCGACGCTGCGGGAGAAGGAGCCGATCTTGGTGATGTCGTCGCGGGGGATGAGGCGGCCGCCGTATTGGGCGATGCCGACCTGGATGTTGCCGATGGGCAGAGGTCCGAAGTACTTGTCGTAGTGGCCGTAGTAGCTGTCGAAGTCGGAGTAGGCGACGGTGTACTTGATGCCGAGACCGTCGAGACGGGCAACGAAGGGAGCAAGGATGGTCTTGACCTCCTCGGAGGTCTTGTTGAAGGCGTTGAGAGGAGCGATCTGGAAGAAAGCAGCGGCAAAGTAGTAGACAACCATCGTCTCGTTGTCGACCATACCAGCAAGCTCCTCGTGGAAGGCGTCGATAGCGTTGAAGAAGGCCTCGTTGTCGTTTTCGGCAGCTTGGATGACGAGAGTAGCACCGCCAACCTTGGCATCAGCGTGAGCCTTCACAGTCATGGAGGTGACGACGCCCCAGTTACCAGGGCCACCGCCAGAAAGAGCCCAGAAGAGGTCGGCGTTCTCGGTCTTGGAAGCAGTAACGAGAGTACCGTTGACGGTGACAACCTCCCACTCAAGGACGTTATCGGCACTCAAGCCGAAAGAGGTAGAGAGGGCAGAGTGACCGCCGCCCTGGGTGTAACCACCGGCGATACCAACAGTAGGGCACTCTCCACCAACGACGGCAAGACCGGCGTTGTGAGCGGCCTCCATGACCTCGAAACCCTGAGTGCCGGCGCCAACCTTGGCGGCCTTGCCGGTGTAGGCAGTAGTGTCCCAGTCGACGATGCTGACGCTGTTCATGTGGTGAGTCCACACAGAGAGAGCTCCAGCACCGGTGGAGCGACCGAGGTAGTCATGGCCGGTGTTGCGGACGACAAAGCGGATGTTGTGTTCCTGAGCGAAGGCGATGGCGGCTTGGACGTGCTCGGGTGTTGTTGCGTCAACAGCGTAGACGACGTAGTTGCCCAACAAACAAGCGCGAGACTGCGGTTGGAAGGGGTCGCAGCTCTGGTTGGCGAAGAAGGGAGCCATGATGGAGGAGGAGGACTCCATGCTGCACACATATTAGATCATGCTTGCTATTATTTGGCAGCAACACTTACTGGATCTCGGAGTCCTGCCACTTGCTCTGCAGAGTAGCGCAAGTGGCGGCATCGTAGGTGGGATCATGGCAAGGCGAGCCCAGAGGGACGGTAGCGATCAGCTTGCCACCGACGGTGGTGTTGAGGGCATTCCACGTTTCCGTGGAAGGCCAGCAGCTGTCACCAGGGAAGCACTTGCAGTCACCGGCAGCGCGCTCGGTGAAGGAAGATGCCAGGCCGGTGAACGGCTGGTTCGGGGCGGCGAGGGCGGCGCCGGCCAAGGCCGCTTGGAGGACAATGCTCTTCATCTTGACTTGGGAGGGAGGAGGGGGAGAGCAAACGAAAGGACAACGCGCGAACGAGTGAGACACAAGATCGGCACGTTAGACGGCTGGGAGAGTAAAAGAGAGTGAAATGCCGCTGGATCCCTTCATCAAAAGAGAGTTTTTTTCTGCTCGCCGATGGCCAAGGGCGGCCATTTTAGTACGATGCGAGTCTGCATCTAACCCGGCCCCCCGGGACTACGGCATGGAGGTTCCATTCCCATATCCTAGGGGAGTCGTTTCCCGACTGGGATGGCGGCGCCGAGATTGAGAGCCTATAAGACGACTTCGCCTCGCGAACTAGTGGAAGTTTGCCGCGTACGGCCTGACTTGATGCTGATGAATCCATCCTGCTCGTAGGGGCATCTTGATAGAGGGATAAAGAGACCAGCATCGATGCCAATGCAGCACCGCTTGTGGCTGAACTCCTTGGCCCCCATGCCTAGACTCATCCTTCGAGGGGTTAGGTGTTGGGGTTTGTGGAGCCGGAACGAGGACATTACCGGCCTAGATATCGACTAGATATCAGGGGTGATGGATGTCTCGGGAGTCGGTCGTTGAGTTGAGTGTCCGCTTCACATTGTTGTCGCCTCGGGCGGCGGTGTTGTGCCTCCAACGGACCAACTCCCACATTTTCCAATTGAATCAGGGCCCGGCCAAGGAGTAATCCGTTCTTATGGCATGATGGTGGAATCTGGCCCAGGCTGGCTGACCTCGGTGAAGGTCCACGCCGCACGTTTGCGTCGTGCCAGAGTCTTGTTCAGCGGGACCTCGAGCGGGTGCAGATCAAAGGAGTCAGGTGCCCCGGCAGATAAAGCTTGGCCCCTTCGCTTCCGATCAAGCTGCTGCAGAACTCGCAGGAGTTCCTTGCAGACTGCCGTTCGCTTGCAGCTTGAGACGCGAACCGCCATGTTGACTCCAACGGTTGAGGTTCTTGGTGAGAACCGGCCTGGATGTCTCGTTGGTGCGGATGAAAAGTTGCACTGAAGAAATTCCCGGACTTTACCTCGGCGTTTTTGAGGACTCTGCTATGATCGGGCGCGACCTGGGTCGGAAATTGAAGCTGCGGGGATCTCTTCAGCAAAGTCTATTCGGACCCTCGTCGGCAGTGGGGAGTCTTCTCACCATCGTATCCTTGTCTCTTAAAAGAGGATCTCTAAGAGGCCCCTCATCTTTTCTCAGGGGAGCTGCAAGGGCCTCGTCGCGGTCCAACCAATGATTCGTCATTTGCTGTCGAAGATGAAATCTTTCCAAGATTCGGTTGAAGCCGCATCGTACGAGGCGCCACATGTCGATAACTGGGGGGAAGGGGATGGTTACGAGGCAGCAAGCGTCAGCTTCGGTGTATCTCGATCAGAGCAGTGCATCTCTGATTGTAGATTTATGAGAATGTTGCATCTTTGACTAAGCGTCGCAACTCCAGTTCCTGGTTTTGGGTGACATAGCTCGCCGCAGTTTGGATTTCCAAGGATGTGCTTCTCTTGGCCCAACAAATGAGCCGGCCATAATCGATGACCGAAACATTCGTCCAAACTTGAGATGTTCGAGGATTTGTGTTTACGTGAAGTAAACAAACTTGATGAAGCATTCAATCTGATATCTCGACTGGATCCGCATCATCCACGATCATCCATGACGAAGAAGAGATGGCAGGAGTTGTGCGAGTTGAGACTTTATGCAAGGCCAGAGAAAACTCGACTTCGCAGCACAGACTCTCGTCCCGTCCCGACGACTCGGTCCACATTACGCCTGGCCAGGCCTTCCTTCATCAGCCTTCGGATCCGAAAGCGACTTGAACAAAAGATCATGTTGTTTTCCCTACATATATGGATTCCAATCTCCCATTGTCAAAGCGCACCGAAAAGTTCAGGTCACACGGATCAACTCCATTCCCTTGATACCTTTGTCCACGTTTAAAAGCTAATTTTCTTGGCTCCGCAGGACCCCGAGAGGTGGGTTGTCCCGGAAGACCCTGGGGGAACTGGTTTTCTGGAGACGCCCTTCACCTGCAGGCTGCATCTTCACCCTGTATACTCACCTGAAAAGCGGCATCCTTGAGAACTTCTGGAACTTCTTCTTCCTCGGTGGACCGGCAGAAGCCAGGGGAGAAACAGGCGAGCCAGTCCGGCTTTCGCGGTCCCACGTGGTGGCACAGCTGTCTTTCAACCAGTTTTCTTTATCTTGGCTGCTTGACGAACAAGAAAAACCCAGACTTCACAACCATGGAACATCACCACCGTCGACTAAGAGCCGTTGAAACGTTGCAAACACCATTCCCTCAAGGAAGAACCTTCATGCTCTCAACCTGCTTGTATAGGGATAGCATGTCGATACTAGAGCAGACGAACTTTACCACACATGGGCAATTGCCCGAACCAGCATGTCTCGGACAGGGATATCCTCGTATGCCACACACACTCAGAACTGAGTTGTCGTCGCGACACAGACCAAGTCGGGCCACCTCGGACTGCTCGAATCCACTGCGCGAGCTACAGATTGCAGGTCTGCCAGGCTAGACCTAAGTACAGTTAGGTCGCCAAGTTGTCAAAATCCCCGGCTGTCACCTTCGCAGCTGTGCGCAACAATTCTTCAACGCGCCATTCTAGCCCCCAATATGATATATCACTCCCGTGTTGTCAAAAGTCCAGGAAACTGGGAGGGACCTGTCACCGCGTTTGGTTTAGATTGAGGCTCTTCGTGCCAGTATCACGACTGGGCGGTACCGAAGTCGTCAGCTCGGGAGAAATCCGTCATCGGGACTCGAATTCCATCGCCGCCGCCAGTTACAGTCGTTTGCAAGAAATCCTCCCCCACTGCGTCGTCCGAGTGGGAGGCAACAAGTTTTCCATCGCCATCATCCCTGGGCCTGCGCTAATTAGTGCCGCGTACAATTCAATATGGTGCATAGCACGCCCAGGGGACCTGCAGGGTTCCGGCGTGCCGCGGCCAGCTTTTCTTCTAGAACCCTAGATTCCTCGGTCAGGCGAAGGCTTCGAAGTGACTGGTCGCAACTGAAGGTGTTTTGCAAGATGCAGGCCGGGGCCGGCTCGTCTCCAGGACGCTCCTGAAATGCAACATCGGCACGGTCTCCGGCGGGGGTTGAGGAAAGAGGGCTTGCCTCGTACCCCGTATCCCGCCCTCGTGGCTCTCCCAAAGTCCTCACCAACATGCATCTTGCGAGCGAGAGTGGGCGCCTGGCTTGTTTTCCTTGTCGATGATCCGAGGGATGAAGCCGGAGGAGAAGGCGCAGCCCACATCTCACACACATTCGGCATAGAAACCTTACAAAGTTCGTCCTTGCAGCCGGCTTGGCCGTTACTGGAAGTGTGATATCTTGTCTGTTCTCCGACAGGGGATGGCCTCTCTCGCCCAGATGCTCGGGACTGGCGCCATTCCAAGACGTTGGGACCGAAAGCAAGGCATGCACAAGAAGGGAGAAACTTTGAACTTTGATGAAGAATATTAGTCCTGTTATCTCCCATGCCTTAACCTCCACTTCCCCCCATCTTGGCGCACATATTGATGGGCTGGTGAGAGCAACACACAAAACTCGTCTGATGAAGTTATGAAGGAAGACCTGCCCAGATAAAGCGGTCTGAAGCCATCTGGGCTCCGCCACTCCGTCCACTTCCCGTCTGGTCCTTTCCATCTTCCTTCCCCGACCTGCTAGGGTGACGCGTCGGTTCGATCGGCTAGCTAGCAGCTGCTTCCCACCCTCCCGTGCATCCTTCGCACCTGCCCTGAGGATATACCACCACAGACACTCAGCCTTACCTGAAGGCTCGAGCTTCCATCGACTTGCTCCAGAAGAGGTTATTCGGAAGGTCGATCACGATGAGTGAATCGTGGACATACAACACCCCGCCTGGGACGGACTCCGATGGACCCAGAATCACGGCCATTGCTTTGGTTTTCACGGCTCTGTCGTTAGTCATCATGTCTCTACGACTATACGTCCGCTTGGGAATGCTGAAGGCAGCTGGGTCAGGTAAGCATCAACAACTCCATACTTTGATTCCGACCTCTAAAGGAAAGCATACTGACGTTGGTTCTTGCAGATGACTGGGTCATTATATTCACCTGGGTAAGACAACTTCTTGAGAAGGTTCCATGGACAACACCCTAACCATGCCACTTCAGTTTGCTGCTTGCGGATTCTCCGTTGTGAGCGTCTTGCGTAAGTTCTTGTCATCACCCGTCTCTCTGTTGAATGTTCTGACGAGATATAAAGAGACAAAATGGGGTCTTGGACTCAAGAAGTTGTCCGACATGCCGGAACAGAATCTCTTTGACTTTGGTCTTCTGCAATATGCCGGAGCTCCATTGTAAGTGTCCCGAAGCATCAATTTCCAGGCGAGTCTGACGAAACGCAGCTATATCTCGAGCATCCTTGGGTTCAAAATCAGTCTTCTGCTGTCCTATCTTCGATTTATTCCCAAGGGTATCTACAGATGGTGTACGTTCGCAACCATCGGACTGTGTATTGCCTATCACATTGCTTTTCTGGTTGTTCAGCTCAATCTTTGCACGCCGGTAAGTATCTTCTTGCCCATCCGAATTGAAGTTCAATGCTGACCCCTCGCAGATCGCCAAGCAATGGGATCCTACGATCACGAATGGCTCCTGTATTCCAGGAGTTCCCTTTTACACCAGCATGGCTGCCTTGACGATTGTCTTCGACATCATTGTGTACGTCTTGTACCTTCAACCGCCGTCTTTCCTCGCAGCTGACACATCATCAACAGCATGTTCCTTCCGTTCCCCGTTCTCGCCACCTCGAAGATCCAGAAGCGCAAGAAGTTCGTGCTGCTCGGCCTATTCGGTCTCGGCGCCTTCATCACCGTAATCCAGATCATCCGCATCCAGACCGTCCACTCCCTCGCCAACTACCTCGACTCAGCGCCGCTCATCATGTGGTCCACCATCGAAAACAACCTCGGAATCATCGTCACCTGCGTGCCGACCCTGGCACCCTTAGTCAAGTACTTCAACGAGAAGAGCAGATCAGGGAGCAGGAGCAACAAATACGGCGGAGCGAGCGGCTACGGACGCAGTGGCGCGACGGGCCAAGGAAACGTCGGAAGCAGATACGCGCTGCAGAGCTGGAGACCCGGGATGAACGGTATGCAGCCGTTGAGCAGCGGGATTGATCGCAGCGAGGCGGCGGTGGACATCGAGTCGGGCTCGAGGAGGGGAATGGGGAAGAGTTCTGATGACGACAGCGCGGATTATCACCTTGACGCGCCTGTTATTGTGAAGAAGACGGAGTTTGTGGTCACGAGCAATCCGAGGGAGCCGGGGCAAGCTGTTTGAGGGATGGAAGATGATATTTCCTGTGTGCTTATGAATGATACCTACTTAAGAACTAATCTTTGAGGCCGGTTGCTAGCACTGGCAGCGCGGGCCGCATGTGCTGCATCACACGAATCTCTCCCTCATATTCATTTGTGCCAAGGTTTGGTAAAAGCCAAATAAAGAAGCGGGCTCAGTAATTGTGATAGTCGTCGATTCTGACCCAGTCATCCCCATTGATAGTAGCGTCGTTGCCTTCACCATTGGGGACGCCATCATTACAATGGTCAGGGTCTGCGGCATCCATAGTCAGTAACACGGACTTCTCAGTTCTGGGCCCAACCAAGCACTTACAACCATCGGATCTCTTCGAATCTCCATCTTGGATATCTTGGATGCCGGAGTCGACGTCGGTGATGTCCGCCAGATCCAGGTCATCGCGAAGCTGACGGACATGCTGCAGCAGGAACTTGATATCGCGGACCAGCTTGTCGGCGTCCGCGAGTAGTTCGTTCACTTTCTGACTGCTGGGTCCGCTGAAAGAGTTGGTGTTCTCGGGATAGACGGCGGCGGGAGTGCGATCCGGCCCATATGGGCTGGGGGAAGTGGTTCTCGTCTCGGCGAGGACATAGGAGGCGCTGTTCCTAATGGTACTGTAGATGTCGGAATGGGGGTGGTCATGAGCACTCTCGCTAAGGTCGTCTAGCTCGTCGTCGTCGTCCTCCTCATCCTCCTCCATGAACTCGGCAGCCTCGACAGCCTTATCGACCTCTCCGTCGTACCAAGTCTGGAAGCGGGAAAAGTCCTCGAGGTGATACCTCCAGGCGTCACAGATTCTGGAAGCCTCGCGCCAATGCTCTTCGCAGACGTTGAACCCAGCCGCAGGGGTCAGCAGGAGGTGCGAGGCAGCTTTCAAAGGCGACATTTCCGACAGCTTATCGAGGCACCTCTGCTGGCGGCGAGCCGATTCCGACGAAAGAGTAACCCCGCATGGTTTCTGGGTGATGTAGTTGTGGCCGAGGCAGGTCGGCTTGTTAAGGGAGATTCCGAAGACGAACTCCGGGTCCCACATCTTGGTTTGTGAAGCCATCGTTGAATAGGAAGTTTGCCGAAGACAGGATGATATGAAGTGAGAATAAATGCTGACTGGAACGCACTTGGAAAACTTGCGTAGGATTCTGCTGTCGCGGACTCTTTGTTGGTTCTGCGAAATGGATTGCCAGAGAGGATGAGTGATAAGTGTTGGGTTTGTCTGATGTGGTGGGCTGGAGGTGCCTTTAAATTCCCGGGTGATCACATATCTCCGAAGTCAGCCAACCCTTATGAGCGGAGGAAGATTTAGACATCATCTATTCCGTGGGTGACCAGAACTATCCATTCCTGACCCTGTTTGTTTAAGAAAAAAGAAGACCTTGCAGGCCGCGAGGGTTGGGGACCTTGATCTCCGAAAGCATTCTTAAGCAGAGACTTGCATGTTGAAAGACAAATGGTGATCTTCGGTGTAGTTCTTGGGGACAACATGAAGCAGAATAGCATTGAAGCGGTTTGCACTCTTTCTCTAGACTTGCCTTCATGTGTATGGACGAGCGCACCGGAGACTCCTTAAGCTTGAAGCCTGGGGTTATTAGTCAAAGGTGACAACCTTGGACAAGAAGAAAAGGACAATGTGAGCTGAATAAGGTACCAGAGACGGGTAGAGTTCAAAGACAAAAGACAAAGACTTGGATAAAGACGACAATGGCAGAGCCTAGAAAGGGCTCATGGCAAGGACGAAGGACGTCAGTCGCCACTGAAAGGCAGAGGAGACGCATAACGAAATGGAAAGACAGAGAGAGACCACACATGAAGAAAGCGATGGATTGAGACTCAAATTGCTGAATGCTAGTTTTGCTGAGGTAGGTAGGCAAAGTTCTAGAAACTCCTGACTATTCTACAACCTCCAAAGCGGTTTCCTTATGCCTTTATGTGGTTCGCCGTCAATAAGACAGGAGACTCCCAAATCCTTAGAGTCAACCAAACCAATGAAAAATGTTCCAAACCAATGCAAAACCAAGTACTGCCGTCTTTGAAGAGCCCTGAAAATCCATTCTAGTGGCACTTGCGAGGGCCACCAGCAGCGCGAGGTTGTATTCCAATCTTGGGGCTGATTCGCTCTCTCTTAATGATGGTGGTGCCAGATTCGCCAACCTCGATTGAGCCCAAAGTCTGAACGTCGTCCTCGATAGTCTCGACGACGGTGTTCCTCTGCGTGCGAGAGTTGGAAGCCGAAGGTTTCGTCACGCGGCCGCCCCGGACCGCACGAAGCGCGCCACAGTCGTTTCCCACGAGCTGCTTCATCTCCTCGATCTTCTTCCGAAGCTCTCGACCTTTCTGTGTGTTTCCCATAGCTGCAGCGATCGCTTCAAAGTCGCCAATGTTACTAACGTCAGGCTCGGCGGGAGGAGCCGGGCTGTTGATGTTGGGGATTGCATTGACGTTGGCGTGGGTGAGGGGCGCGCCGCTGGTGGTTGCAACTTCGGGAACCAAGGGGGGAGGAACGGAGGCCCGGACCTCCTCGTCATCGTACAGGGCGTGCCGGGCGTGGAAGTTGTTGCCAAAGTGAAGCATGTCGGAGTTCTGCTTGACTACGAGGTGACGGAAGATCTCGGTGGGATACTTGCCACCATTGAGGGCGACGACGGTGAGTACGTCTCGCTGGGTGAGGCGGTTGTTGTCAATGATCTTGATGAAGATCTTCTTGTAGAGAACGTTGTCTTTGAGGTTCTCGCGCCAGAAGTTGGTCTCGAGGTCCTCGAGGATGATCTCGAGCAGCTGAGAGTCGACCTTGTTGATCATATTGCGGATGAAACCCCGGGCGTCTCTGATCTGGTCCTTGAACCAGTGGTGGTTGGCCTCCAAGATGGCTTTGTCGATCCATGCCTTCGTGCCACATCTGAGAAAGAGGTCATCGAGGACGCGGTTGTATTGGCCTTCGTACTGAACGGGCAAGATTGCCTCGAGAGCAAGGAAGTCAACGAGGTCGGGACGGCGTTCGCGGTCGGGGAGGTTCTTGTCCTTCAAAGAGTTGCAGAGAGACTGGTAGAGAGTGTTGTCGGAGATGCAGCGGCGGAAAGCATTGGCTTCAATCCGGGACTTGATGCGACCAAGCAGCGCCGGAGTGTACTGAGCCTCCTGTCGAATGCTGTCTTTGGCCTCGGCAACGCGTCGAATGCGCTCATCTTCAGCGATGATCGCGGTTCCTCGGTCGCGACGGTCCATGATTGTCAGGTTGATAGAAGCTTCGATTGATTCGTAATGTTGTGAGACGAGGCTGCTGTTGGTTGAGAAACAACAGTCCCTGCTGAAAGCCGGTGTGTGTATGTGTAGAGGTTTGAGGGAGGTTTGGCAGCCGGCCGAAGTAGCTTTTATGCGCCAGAAGTTTGAAATCAATAAAAGCGGAAGGAGCTGGCGAGGTGGTTGACGCAGGTGAAAGTGAGGTTGAATGCGAAGCAACCAAGAAATCTGATCAATGTGTTTGTGTTCAAAGAGGGAATGGTCTTGCGCAGAAGGTAGCTGGACAATTGTGTTGCGTCGCGAATACCGAGCGGACGGAGAGTACGAAAGATGCCGAGCGCGTTATACGAACAGAAGCAAAAGCTCCGATGGGCAAAACTGAGAGTGATGAATGTGAAGGTTGAGGTGAATCATCAAGAGACGCGCCCGGCAGACGACAGTCGTGGAAGGACCGATCTAGGCCCAACAGACGCAGGAACGACGGGGAAGGACGCCGGCGTTGACGATAGAGTAATTGTCCGAAGATCAACCAGAGAAGGGCGTTGTTGTGGTTTACTCGAAGAGTGACTGGTTTGTTTTGGTGATGTGCTGTGTGTTGGGTTGAAGTTGTGGTGGGATGTGGAGAGAAGGATGGGTGGCGTTTTATACCACTAGGAGAACGGAAAGATAAAATCGTCCTTGGCTCCTTCCGGATTTTTCTTCCAGAAATAATTTGACGTAGAAGGTGGAATACGTCAAAGATGGATGGGAGAGGTGGGAAGGGGAGATCCAGCTGAGCGACGACGACGACGCCGGACGATCGTGGGGAGGTGCAAACGAGACGGCTGGCCACTGCAGGCACTCGCACCGAATGTCTAGCTTACTTGCGCGACGGACATGTTAGATTTACTTCGCCACTGGAAACTTGCTGTTTATGGGAGCAATAGATCATCTTTATTCCCAGAAGACAGGCTGCGCAAGTAGGCATCTGCCTAGTGCTCTCCGGCGGAACTGGTATACTGAACCGCAATAATCGGGTTGTCATACTTGAACTGCTACTTTTACGTATCAAAATCTCTTAAAAAGCAATCAACGCTTCCAAATGTATATTCAACTCGATCATCAGGTCGTCAGCTCATCAGTTGGCCATGTAGGACAAAGAACACAAATTGCCCACTGTTCCAAGTCATTTTCTTCCAGAAACAAAACACCAAGCAAGCCAAGATCCCCAAAAAGCAACTAATGCAAAAAAAAAGACCAGAAACCAAGCAAGACTCAATTTGCCAAAGGGCGGATTCCCAGAACCTTCATCCCATTCTCGAAGACTTGTCTCGCATTCTCATATAACACTGCCCTAGCAAGATCAACTTCCGGTCCACCAGGGGCTTCATTGTCTTCTTCCTCATCCTCGTCCTCGCCCTCGTCAGCGTCGAGGCACTCGATAAGTTGCTCTACAAGTCGATACAAGAACGCGAGCACGGCAGAGGGCTCCAAAGATTTATATGCGGCATTGATGACATCCGGATACTGAGCCATCAAGCGCAAGAGATTGGTGTACTCTTCCTCCTGAAGGTGGGCGTAGTCGACGTCCGCCAGAGCCGTGGGATCTCCTCCGAGTTCGTTCAACACCAAGCCGAGGCGGGTGTATGCCAGCTGGAGACCGGCGCCGGTATCGCCCTCGAACTCGGTCATCTTCTTGCTGTCGAATGAATAGCCGTTGCTACGCTTCGTGTGCATGTCTTGCGCGATCAGGGATGTGATGCCAAAGGGCTCTGCGGCGGTGGGAGGGGCTCCTTCTTGTTCGGCCATGGCGGCCCGGACAGCGGTCGCACATTGATCCAACATGTCGCCGAAGAGATGCGCGTTTCCAAGTTGTGCCGAGAGACCCTGAAGCTTTCCGAAGCCGACGTGCTGAAGCTTTTTAGCAAGGTCGACATGACCCATGAGCTCGATAGCCTTAGCGACGCGGGCGAAGTGGGCTTCCTGATCTGAAGTGACGACATAGATCATCTTGTCGAATGCATGCTTCTTGTCGAGGTCGAGAACATTGGCGATGTCTCGGAGCAAGTACATTGTTGTGCCGGTACGATTGCGCAGCACCGCGGTGCTGAGACCCTTGGCACCATGCTTCTTGAAGTCGACGATCCAAGAGCCCTCACTCTCTTCGAGGACGCCTTTGTCTTTCAGGACAGCCTCGACCTCGACGACGGACTCGGATGTGACTTGAGACTCGCCGTGGTACTCGTCGAACTTGATGCCGAGGCGCGCGTATGCCTTGGTGTAGTCCTCGATATACACATCGCGGAACTTCTTCCAGAGCGCCATCGCGTCGGCGTCGCCATCCTCCAAGCGCTTGGCAACGGCATCGCGTTCGGCGTAGATGCCTTGTGATTCGATCTCGGCCGTGCTCTTGTTGTCTGCCTTGGCTTGGTGACTAGCTTCGAGCTCAGGTTTGAAGGCTTCCATAATCTTATTGTAGACGCCGAGAAGGTGTCGGATGGGGTCCTTCTGGAATTCTTCCTCGGAGCCAAACTTCTCCCAGCCGACGGAGAGGAGGGCAACTTGCTTGCCCCAGTCGCCGAGATAGTTCAACCTGACGACATCCCATCCCATGCGCTCGTAGAGGTTGGCGATGGCAGCGCCATTGATGGTGCTTCGGAGGTGCCTGCCCTCGAATTCGCTGGCAATATTTGGAGAGGAAAATTCGACGATGACCTTTTGCCGACCGGAGTCTGGTGCTGCAGAGTCTCGAAGACCAAACGACTCATCGCCTCCATAGAGCTCTTTGCGATCGGCAATGAAGGGAAGGAGAAGTCTGGGGAGGGTGAAGGGGGAAGAGAAGATTCGGATGTGGATTCCGTCGACGAAAGGGAAAGTGTACAGGGGAGACTTGGGAAACTACGCAAATCATGTCAGCATTTTGGTTAAGCAAAGCAGAAAGAATACAAGATACCTTGTCGAGGAAACTGGCCGCAACTTCTGCATTTGCTTTAATCTTGAGTCGAGGCAGAATGATCGCCAGATCACCCATGGAAATCGTCCCCGTTGTCTGAACAGCCTCGTATGCGAGCGCGGGGTCGCATTCCGCGACTTGAGCCACTATCTGGGCTATGTATGATCGATAAATATCAAGAGGGCGTACTAGAACGTCGGCGACCGGGAAAGAAGGGAGAGGGGTGTCGAGACTCAGCCTCTCCAAAGAAGACTGAAGACCGCTAATTGAGAGAGTCGCCATGGTGTGTGATTGCGATTGTGACTTGCATCCCTTTCTGCACTGCGTATTTTGGTGCGTGAGATGAAAGGGAGAAAAGACGTTATCAGAAACGACGTGGGAATCCCGGACACCTTCTTCAACGGAGGCTGAGCTTTACCTCAGATCATACAGTGGTGTGGTCGGGCATGAAGCTTGGTACTTCTCGACGAACGCGGCATGACGAGATTGGACATGAGTGCAGCTCTCAAATCTTTTTATCTTGGCCAGCATCGAATCAAATGCATGGTGTATTCGGGTACTTTTCTTGTTCGTTGGAGAATATGAGCTAACGTGATGATAGGTCGCCTTACTTTCGCACCGAAGAAGTGCAGGTGTAAGCATGCATGTCTGCCAAAACACGTGGCAGCCCTGATGTCAGTTGCCCGAAAATTTGAGAAAAGATGAAATTGATTGCAGAGGCTCCTATTCATTTCAGTCACTCATCATATCTAAAATATATTAAAAAAACGTCAAGGTGACTATTTCAGAATAGTCCAGCTCCACGAGGATGCCTCGAAAATGTTCAGGAGGAATCATCATCTCAGCTGACCTTTGCTCCGGCTTCTCATGCTACCACAACCGTGGTGGACTGCGAAGTTACTTGGGCACCCCATTGATTAGTTCAGTGGTGGCTATGGCTCCAGGCTCTATTCTAGAGGCAGTAATCGTGGTAAAGAGTATCACACAAAGGACATTTGCGTTCATAACTGTGTCGGTTCATCGTCATGAGAGCACACACAGAGTTCTTCCAAGACCGTTTGAGCCCTGCAATGTCATCGTAGCCAGAAAATGGCGGCTGTACCGACAGACAGTTGCGACATCTGTGGCCCCGGGCTTTGAGAAGTCTTCGTATCCATCGGAAGGGGAAAATGAAGCGTATCATTGTGGCTCATAAGATATACCGATGCCCATGAGTTGGGGCTTTATTCCAAATCTTGTTCATCATGGATTCAACCAGACTATGCTCAGTTAGATGTGTGACGCTTCTGCACATGATGATTTACACCGGTCTCCTCAATGGCGTGCCGTCCAGAGTGAGGAAGTAATTGATCTCCGTCGCCATCAAGAGTTCTCCTACCCAACTGTATTCAATTTGATGAGCATGGGACACCATCAAATGCACCAGATTTTGTCATTTCTGGTGGTACAAAAATCATCTTTGTTGCGTCATATGATGTTGGTCGCATCAATCTGATCTTCTCCTCGTGCTCTTTGGCCTATTAAGCATCGGTATCCTGGCGCTTTCACAGCACAAAATGAAAGTAATATCTAGATGTTCTTGAATTCTAATCGATATTGTTTTGTGCTGCAACTTGCTCATGATAAATCTGCACAGTCTGGTCTCCAGAACCCACGAAGATAAGGACGTGAACACCATTCCGACCCAATCGCGTCCATTGTTCCTCAACACAGCACGACATTGGGAATGAGGCCCTCAAAGAGCTCAAAAAGACTACTCTGAAATTCAATTTCTCATCTCGCTGACATGTAGGGTAATGACTGGAATATTCGATAATTTCTTGATACTAGGTTTCGCCTGGGATACTATAGTCTATCCGGCCATCTCCATTGACTCATTTGATTGTACCCTGTTGATGCAACTTATATGACATACAGATAGACTCGATCTTGTTAGTATTCGAAGTGCGATGTGCAAATAGCACCATTGATATGAACTTTTTCGACGGTCAAAGAGATTTTCGTGATACATGTCTGGCTCTAGAGTCATCAATGCTTAGTAGACTGCCGGCGCGGACGCCTTATGCCTCTTAGAGGATTAAAGCAGGCGTTAAATACTACAACAACAACAACAACAACATAGAGTCATCAATAAATGTATTGGGCCATTTTTTCCGTGTCAGATGCAAAAGGTAAGCAGAAACCCAGTAAGAACATGTTCGCATTCGAGAACGACACTTTTTCTTTGAGCTTATTCAGCTGCCTCGAAGCTGAGATTCTGACAGAGGGAGATCGAAGTCGCGGTTGGCCATGCACATCCTCCCTTGCGACCTCGCGTCGAGAATGGTCGCCATCTTGCCTCCCTGCACCTTCAATTAGACGAGCAAGGCGACAGACCATTCTCGATATCTTTTTGAGGCCTGGTGCTCCTCAATTTCGAAAAGAACAGAATGCGTCGTTTTCCTCTAACGTGTTTTGATGTTCGGATCATGATCGAAGCTGTCCAGTATGTTCGAAATTCGACAGAACATGAGTCTTCCCAGTCATCAAAGATTGTCTGTCTCTCAAGGAATTTATTCCGCCGACGAAAAGAACGTCCGGATTGATGTTCGCTTCGTAATCTGACTGCATCTCGTCTAATAATACTCGATGTAAATCGATGAGAAGATGAAGCCTGGACATGTTTAACGTCTTTTACTCTCCAATTCGAACGGCAGTAGTGATGGTACCTAATAAAAGCTGTGACGGCGATTGTCGTACTGCATTGTATTGAGCAGTGAATCGCAATTTAGACTTGTGTTTTGTCCACTCTGCAACGAGAACATCTGGCGTAGCTGCAATTCGGGCATGGATCTACCATAACGTGCATCCCTCCATGGCCACAAAAACACTACAATTGGTCAGAAACAACAGGTAACAGAACTCGAAATTGCCCCAATACGCAGATATAGGCACTTACGCAGGTCCACACGAAGGCGTACTTCTTGCGGGGGGGCTGTGGGTGAACAGCATCGTCAGCCCATGGATGATACGTCGCAGGAGCAAGGGATAGTTAGTTTGGCTTCAATAGTAGACACTCATACCATTTTTTCTTCGAAGGGTAGGCACAGCCTTTGTGGAAAAGCTGCACAGCAGCCCGTTTGGTTTATTGCGTGGCTTACGCTTCGCGCAGCTCTGCTGCACGGCAGCTTCGGTCGAAGGCCACGCCGTTGAAGCCCAAGGGCGGGCGGATGATGAGGTTGTGAGCAGGAAAGGGCTTAAGATCGATAGAAGAGTATCGCACGGAAAGAATTCAGCCTGTTGATGAGGCGAATCAGTTGGAAGGTTCAGTTTTAATGTGATTGAGGGAAATTTTGGTTTTGTGTAATTGTCGAGGATGCTAATATATTAGTGACGTTCTCTGTTGGCGTGTTAGGTCTCAGCCTCTGCACCGTCCGTCTCACCGCAACTCCTGCTTGTTAAATATATAGAGCAACCAAGGTTTTCCGCGGTCTTCTCGATTAATTAAGTATTACATCTCGTTCTGTGTGGTTCGGCTTGATTCATGAGGAGGTATTCATTCTTATGGCTCTGCTAACTGAGGTCAATTTCAAGGAGACGGTTGGCCGCAGAAAATCTGAATTTTGCAGTCCGGGATGTGTACCAGATCCACCTCTATCACGCCGAACCGCGCACATCACTCAACTCCCCAAGATGTCCCGTTGTACCTTCGATGCTTTACATTGGATTTTGGTACGCTCGTGGTTGGTGAAGCTATACTAAACACTTAGCAGGCGCCGGACACACAATAGCAAACGATCACGCACTGACCCGGTGTATCACTTGCCGATGCTGCCCCGAACAAGCCAAGCCACTTGCCCCAGGGCATCAAATGTCCGAGGATGGACAAACGCGACCGCGCGTACCTTATCACCACAATTCACCATCGTATAAATATAGGAGGGGAATTAGACGCGTCCTGGCGACGCGGCATCGAGAGCAGCGAGAATACTGGCAATTTGGGCAAGGATCCAGTGCAACGGACATTCCCGATTGGCCGCAATAACACTGGCACAGTCAGTCTCAATGGCTAAGCAGCGAAGAGCTCCGTTGGTCAAGTTGGCTCGAAGAACACTTACGCACGTCCATATGAACGCGAACTTTTTGCGCGAAGGAGGCTGTTTAGGACAAGAAAATTAGTCACATGTTTAAAATCTTCATGCCAAACGGTACGACTCACCATGGTTAATTGATCGCGAGGCGCCAATCCAATCAATTCCCTACAGCTTGGCTTGTGGGTCTGATGAGCGCAACATTCAGCATCTTAAGGGCCTAAGACGGTTTGTGACAGGAGTTGCTTGTAACAATGGTGTGTCTGGCACGCAAGACGATTCAATGTTTAGGAGTAGCTGGCAGAAAAAGCGATTTACGCAAAATACTTGCGGCTACAGCTCATCTGGTATTAATTGTCGTTCCGGTTCCGCGGCAAGGGAGTGAAAAAAAAAAAAAACTGCCGCTTTTGGTAGGCTTATGTGGTAAGAGAAGCAGACATAAAGCGGCAGCTTATTTTTTTCACCCGAATGCGCAGGAAACGCGGCACTTAGGGAAGTCGCGTCTTTTGTACAAGGCCTGGGCGCGTGTAGAGTGGTGTGGCGCCTGTTTCCGAGACCATAATTTCGATTGTTGGAATTGTTGTTGTTGTTGTTGTTGTTGTTATCGTTTAAAGCCGGCCTATCCTCAAGAATGCAGCGTGTTGATAGAATTTTGAAAAACTTTGGAATGCTGCCGAGAATAGCTAGTTCCAGAGGGCTGTCCGGAGCGAGCTTCTACCACGTAATTAAGTGCATATTTTACGAGGGATCGGAATGACACACGGATGTGTTGAACGGCCGTAAAGTGCGCAAGTAATAGTGGGGCCGCACCTGCCTCGGTTGCCCGGACCCGAAAGGCCCCGGAGCCGCTCCAGTAGTTGTTGCTGTTGTAGTATTCAATGCCTGCTGTAAACCTCAATGAGGTATGGCGTCCGCGCCGGCAGTCTACTAAGGATTCGTATCTACATACAATGATAGAGAGCAAATCCGCTGAAGGCCTTCGGCGTCCACAGTCTCTGATCAAGACCTGTTGAACTCGCCCGTGCTTTCACACAGATATAGCCCTTGAGAAGCAGGTCGTGTCCTGAGAAACGGGTCGGGTATTGTTGTCAAAGAGCAGCTTTTAGTGGAGGTAGAATGTGATACAGCAACTTAGATATCCATGGATGATGGATGGGGAAAAGGCGAGCTCATTATTCCTTCTAATGTCATTGCAGGATAAGGGTACCTACAGTGCCCATTCAGCAGATTTGTGGGTAGAAGGCCTGAAGGGCCAAGACATTACCCAGTTAAGGAAGCTCTGAAGTGGTCAAATAACGTGGTATGCTCCCACGGGTCGGGCCCGCCGGCATTATTGACGTCAGCCATTAGTTAGTCACAGAGTTTCTATTCCATATCTACACCTCTAAATTACGATCCTCTAAGTACTTTCCGAGGCCTCCTCACCTTCAAACCATTTCTTGGCTTGGGCTCTTTGAGACGGACGCACGACTGGTCACTGTCGTCTGAAGGGTTGCCAAACCCACTACAGAAGTGAAGGATAGCAGACCAGCAATTGCGAAACCACTCTGAATATCACTCGTTTTCCAAGACCAAATAGCTCCAAACAAAAGCGACGATATAACCAATACAAGCCTCATAACCGCAAACCAATGATAGTTCGGGCCCTCTTCAATCTCTAAGCCGTAGCCAACGCCTCGCGACTGGTGTGTTGGTATGGGCCCATCAACTTTGTGGACGATTCGGTCCAAGATGTCGTGGCTGTTGTCATATGAGTCGGGAAGATTGTCGTAGTAGCTGAGCAGAAGTTGGGACTCCACTGGATTGGAAGAACAACACTGCGTAGGGTTGTAGATCCCTGCCTCCGATACTGGCGGGAACGTATTTTGTCGGCTAAGGATACGAACTTGCGCACCGCCACAAAAGGCAAACTGCCGAGTAAGCACGTCTTCTATTCGAAGCTTTTGTGACCCTTTGCTCAATGAAAACTTACCTGCACATAGTAAATGCCTACGGGTCTTCGAAGTCCACCGAGAAGTAGATTCCACAACAAGCCACTTCCAGATCTATTCTTCACTAGAGATCTCAAAGTCTCGAAAAAGGACCGGTCGTCATTGCAATCTTTCCTGGAGATCTGCTTCAACCTCCACAGACTTCCTTTATGGTCCGGCAGACAGATCATGATGTACGGTACGGCATCCAGCCCGCTAGTCTGAGCGAAGTTCATGTTGGGAAGGCTGGCATCACCTCTGAGTGGTATGCTCGCATCCGTAAACAAGCCTTCAGACAGGTTCTCTGGGGGTCTTGTCTCGTTCGAGTAGCGTGTTCCGTGGGAGGTAAGGCCACCCAGAGCAAGATGTAACTTGCCCATCATCCACTCCGTCATACCTAGATCAATTCGCTGCCGAATCGAATCTTGTATGACGAACGATGAGTCGCTGAATGTGTGGGCACAGACGCGACACTCGTAAAATTGCCAAACGGAGTAGACGATCAGCGCCAAAGTAAGCCCAGCGAATGATACTAGGAAAATGTGCTGCCAAATCATTTGTAGCAAATGAGAGAGCGGATTTCCCATCAAGGTGAAGACCCAGAGGTAAGGGATTGGACTCTTTAGAAAGTCGGACCAAAGCTCAATTCTACTTGGCCTTGGCCCCGATACGAATCGATCAGGACTGTCCTGTATCTTGCAAATCAGATCGCAAACAGTATGATGTTTGTTGCATAGTGTACGTGAGCACTCACCTGGCGTGGCCCTCTTGTCTGAAGTTGCAATCGGTACTGGGAACTCTTAATGATTTGGACGAAGAGGGGAGAATGAACCTTGGTGGAAGGCTTACTTTCTCCACATGCAGCGCAGATATTCCATCTTCAAGAGTTTCTTTGACCTTACATCGCAGGTCCCCAAGTCTCCATTGTAGCTGCCGAAGATTGCTGAACGTGTGCCGAATCTGTGTGAGATGCGGCAGCATGTCGTATTCTTCTCCGATGCATTCCTTGTCGCGGAGAAAGTAGTTGACATCAGTTTCCATGAAAGAGTCGCCAGTCCTGACTGTCTTTTGGAGGTCTTGAGAAATCTCATCCAACAGCTCTTTCGAGCTGCTCATTTTATCGTCTAAATCTTCCAGATCTTGCAAATTCTGTTGTCCTGTATGTGCGGCCTTTGCATGCCTAGCAGAATCTCGCATTAGTTTGAGAGATTCCTCACGCTTGGCAATCTGAGAATGAATGAGCCCACAAGTTCAGGAAATGAGAGGAACAAGAGAGATCTCACGCAGGCTTTGAGCCGAGCCTCAAGATTGGAAATGACCAAGACCCATTCTTGATGTATCTGTCCAATCCGTGTTTCCAGGGCTCGAACAAAGTAGAGGCGAGGAAACCATGCGGACTTTTCGGCATCATACTTGCCGCGACACAACGGGTCTAAGAGCAACCCGTCCTCAAAGTTGTTCTCATACCGCGTGACCGTGTCTGGCGACGGATCTTCTCCATCTTCCTCGTACCAGGTTTCTGCGAGAAGCACGGCATGCCAGTTCCAATTGTCATACCCCGTGACTACAAGGCTCATATGAGACTCATAAACTCCATCGGTTTTGGGTTGGTTTGACTGGTATTCCCCCGGAAGTCTTAGAAATGTCACATCCCGTGCAGATCGGAGCGGCTTCTGAGTGGATTTCTTGAATCTGTTGTCGACCATAGGACGGCTTGTACTTCGCCATACGCGGAAAGGAAAGGCAAACTGGATTGCAAAGGTTGATAATCCTACAGTCTAATAGAGAAATTCGTCAGCAAGATGTGGTTGGACTGCGATGCTGAGGACAGTTGTCTTAAATACTTACAGAAAATGTGACTCCAATGGATGGCTGTGCACAAATGTGCTTGAGTATAGAATCGCCCAGTGGACGAGAAAAAGACTCGGAAGCCGACCCAGCAAGGGATAGAACCCCCCAGGGTTCTAGATTCTCGATGTAGCTGAGCGCCGTAACTTTTAACCTTCGTCATTGGGCAAAAAAGAAGTTATGGCACTTACATTAACCTTCTCTCTGCGTCTACGGCACTTTCCAATCCATCATGATTCTCTTTCTTCCAACTGAGACCACCTTCATGTTTGTAGCGCTATGCCATTAGTTAGCAGAAGCACACTGCATGTTGCAGCCGACATTTCACCTGCCTCCTTTTGCAGCTCCATGAGAAGGCGGTGAGCACTTAGACCCCCTAAGAACGGCCTGAGGTGAGCTGTTTCTTCACTCTTGTTTCCATCTATGAGCAAGGCTATCTTGTGGCTCTCTTCGTCGTTGGTGTCTAGATGCTCGAGTTGCTTCAAGGTTTCCCCTTGGAAAATGTCGAGAATAGAGTCTGGGCGAAGCTTATCTGGAGCGCAGTCCACGTCTGCGTGAAGAAAGAAACTGATCTCGTCCCTAGAATCTCCTCCATGTCGCGAAATCCATGATGTATTCTCGGCCGTCCTAGAAATTGAACGCCGACAAAAAAAGCGACTTGGCCATGAGAAGGGATCGACTGTGGATCTAGCCGTATCACGAAGCGAAATGAGCTCTTGTGTGGTCTCAGATTGTGTCCCTGATGGTTGAGAGTCGCATGGCTTATCAGGGCTTTTTGTGGCGATCATCTCGGCCTCCAAATCGAAATTGAATATGCTGAGAAGCGCGAAGACACCAGGCAGCGGACTGGCGATATGCTAGTCTCCACTTTGCGCCTCACAGACACAACTGCATTGGACCTTTGTGCTCGACACGGAGATGTTAGATTCTGCTTCGCAACATGAGCGAACAATATGACGCCATGAGATGGGACAGTTCTGGGTGGCAGGCTTCTGAAACAGAAGATAGTGTGCATGAGAGGTTCTCAAGGAGATATCTCGAACCTACTACGACAGTAGCCAAACACCTGCCGATTAAGGGAGAGAGTATGCAATGAGTGAATCACTGGTATAGAGTCGTCGATACACTGATTCTAGGTCATTTCGGGATCTAGAGACTAGAGGCAGCAGTTGTTGAAGAGTCTTCGAGTCTGAAGGATAAGAATTGAAATTGTTATGATAGAAAGGTATTGAAGACGATAAAGCAGCAAGGAAGGGAGATCCGCTACTTATGGTTAATCTTCACTGCATAGGACTTGCTACGTTACCAAGTGCAAGGAAATGACAGGTCATATTTACGTCACTAGTTGTCTTTCTCTGAGCCTGACAAGTGAGAAACGCCCATGGCTTTGATGGGTACGTTGTCTCAAGATTTCAAAACATAGAGTTCTCAAGGAATGCACAGCCGCAAGATCTGGATGATAGCACAGTCGATGACATCCAATCTGAGGATTCTAGTCTAATACTTCAATACACCTGTTGATGAAATCACCCCGAAAGAGAGACGAGAGGCATACATCCGTACTTTAATATTTTATGAATACCATTCAGGCGGTCGGGTTGCACCCAGCGTTTCCCAGCAACGTGGGAGACACCGGGAATGCTTACATCATGGGCAACATGCGGGCCAAACCAGAAGTAGGCAGCTTTCACGCAGGGGGTGTGTGCTGTCGACGCACTATTAGCTGCCTCACTGTGGCGCAAGTCTTACACGCAGAAATGATGGCTGCTAAAGTGCAATTTGCGACAATCGGTTGGGCAAAATCCCTGAAAAGGTTGCAGAACTACACTCTCATAGGGACACTACAAACGTCGTTGGATCCGAAGCGGGCTGAGAAGTGTAAACCCTTGTAGGTTGGCAGAATCGGGCATCAATGAAGATCGCAAACTTCGACTCCAGGCAGTTCCTTTCTTGAGACTCGTAGCTCTCACAAACTTCTGTCACTGTTCCGAGCAATTCATTGTTCATGCGGCGAAAGATAGCAACGATGCTGTTGCTGCTACCCTGATTCAAATCGGTAAATAATCGGCTCTAGACTAGTGACATTGATGATTTTCAACGTAATATGTAAGCCTCTATTTATCATAGAAAGGCTCGAAAGATCTTCATGCGGCTTGACATGCAGGGCAATACGGAAGGTAACTGGAATAGTTACGTGCATGGGACGAGGGAAGAAAACATTTAGTTCATTACGACGTTTTGCAGCCATGAGGGTATCGATAAGTGAGGATAATAAATGAGACCCTCGCCGCCAGCAAGAAGACCGAAATTAAGTTGAACCAGCTAGTGAAATCATGAAACCTTGGTCCAGCCCGACTACAGCGCTCATCATTTTCGTTCATACATCTGAGGTGGTAACTGCGGGGCCCGAATGCCCATCTCAATGTCGTCGCCATCGATTTGTTTTGATCTTCTACGTACAGCCAGTGGACGAATCGACAATTGCCTTTTGATACAGGTGCACCAAGAGGTATCACTGTCACTGTCTGTATTATCAACACGACTGCCAGAGGCCGTGGGTTCCGGAAGCGCTGGGTGTTTTGTTGTCTCAGTCTCGGTGCTTACAGACAGATCAATCTCGGTTCTCTCGCCAGAAATGCAATGTACGGTTGATGGAACTATGCCCAGGGACCATTCGTTTCCGACGTCTGTCGGTGATGTTAGACTGTTGTGTAGGGGGAGAATTGGTGTTTGTGAAGGTTTGGTCTCGGCAGATGACCTCTTCGAAGTTCGACGCCAGCAAAATTGCCAGATCTTCAAGACTAACATCACGATGAGACCCATCACTAAAAGTGATAGGAGAAATGTTTTCAAGTCTTGTTCGAAAGGCATGACACCAGAGGCACTGAAGAGCGCAGTAGTGTGCGTGAGGGGTGAGAAGAACTGTGGCACTTATCAGCACCAGGTTACAGAAAAGAATAGGATGCCTGGACGCGAGGACAGGTTACTCACTATTGCGAGCCACGCGAGTAGCCGAACTTCTTCAATCATGTCGAAGTCATGAGCAGCAATACGCCTGGGCACGTTGAATATGCCTCGAAGTTCCTTGGTTCACGTCAGGAAAGATCTCAATGAACCCCAGAGTCAGGCTCATCTTACATGCACCAGTTTGTCCATGTCGACTGGTTGTTGCCTCGGTTCTTCCTAATCACGGACTTGTTAGAAATCTCATCATGATAGGGATGATGATTCAAATGGCCTACACGATTAAATATCATAGGTTGCAAAGCACCTTTTTGAAAGAAGTACTGCGAGGAGCCGACAATGCCGGAGTTAGAAACACACCAGACAGGAAGCAAAGTTTGCGATGTTTCCAGTCATAAAAACCAGTATCACGTACCTTTCTTCGAGCAGCTTCGCAGTTGCTCGTCATGTCATTATATCTTTCTTTGAGGCTGCCAAAGAAGGCGTACAGCTGCGCTAGTTCATTGAACTTGCGTCGGATCTCGGATAGTGAAGGATAACAATCAGATGCATCACCCGGTTGACCATCATAGTTCCGAAAGTAATTGACTTCCGTTGACAAGAAACCCTCGCCAACCTTGAGTGTTTCGCCAAGGTCGTAGGACAGGTCCTGGAGAGTATCCTTCATTTTTTCAAGGTGAGCTTCGAAACCTTCAAACTCTTTGCCGTACTGCTCCAAATCTGACCCTGTCGAGAATGGCTGGATGCGGGAAAATAGTTGCTTCTGCACACTGCTCTGAGGAAGTTTTAGCGTAAACTTTCGACGTTTCGAAGAACTTGGAAGTCTCATCAGTACTCACGAAATTGCTTGTTCCATCCTCTAGATTTTGCCGAATTAGCTCCCACTCATCTTTGACCTGCTCAAGCCTTATCAGCATGATTCTGAGGAAGTATTCCCTTGGATTCCATATCGGCTTTTTTGCGTCATCCTTGCCACAGCTAAGGGGGTCAAGCTCCATCATCTCCAAATCTAGCTCATAGCGCTCAACCTTGCAGTTCACACTGTCACTGGTATCGAACCAAGTGTCGATAGCTAATAGAGCAGTCCATCTCCACTGATCGTAGCCTATGATTGTGCATCCAACATGCCCAGCGTACAAGCCTTGAACTTCAGAAGGGGGGGTTCCATGTGGAAAGGTAGCCAAGAACGACATATCATGCGATACTCGGAGAGGTTTTCCGGATGTTCTCGTGCGCTCATCGCGCAACAACTCTGGGCTTTTCCTCCAGACGCGGAAGGGGAAGTGGAAGTCCAGCGAGAAAATGGGAGGCCCATTGGACTAGAAAGAATCTGTTAGTAGATTGATCCTTTTTCTGATTGAAGAGTCCTACCGCGAAGGATACGCCAATAGATGATCTGGCACATAAATGCTTCTGCAGAAAGTCCCCAAACAGACGTGCCTGAGATTCAGGGGCTGTTTTAACAAGCGTTAAGATACTCCATTTGTCAAGGTCGGTGATGTAACTGGAACAAATTAGAATGAAATGCATTGCATGAAAAGAATCGTCAACCGTACATGAGACGGCGCTCAGCCTCTATAACCGGCGGTTCATCATCGAGATCATCGTCAGATGGATGCGCGGCGTATCTCTTGACAAAAGTATTAGTCATGCATGAATGAAGAGATGTCTGAAGTTGAAACATTAATTTGGAATCATGCTACCTTTTTCAGGAGTTCTCTGGCTAATTGTCGAGCCGATAACGCTCCAAGACATGGTCTTGAAGTCCAAGTTCCATCGTCATGAATTTGTCCGTCGATCAGCCAACCTATTTTTTTCATTGGCCCGGGAAGATCGCCGTCGAGTAAATCTGCAAGTCTCACATCAGAGCAGATGTCGAGAACAGGTCGTACACGACCTTCGTATCGTGCAGATTCGTCGTCCGTACGTAGAAAAAAGCTGATCTCATCTTCCGCAGAATCCGACTGGAAAAAGCTTTGGCACTTGCTCCATGGCTTATTCTCCCAACCGCGCGCGATCTCGTGACGCTGAAAGAATCTTGTAGGCCATTGAAAGGGGCCCTGCGTCGGTTGAAAAGACTCTGGTCGAAGAGCAACATCGCCTTCACCAGCCACCGAAGTGACATAGTGCGTATGGCGAGGAAGCAAGTCTTTCTTGTTATCGGAGTGGAGCATCGGAGGGTGTTCTGTTAATGAAAAGGTGTATTATTAGAATTGAATTCTTATCAAAACGAACAACGGTCTGAAGTTGAAGTAGGTTCAAAAGCAAGAACCGTACAAATGAGGTAACATAATTTTGGGGCGGTCCGTCCTCGTGTAATAGACGCCAAGAATTGAGAACATGCAGTTTAAGAACTTGTCGGAGACGACGGAATAAAGAACGAAAAACATAAGAAAATTCTAATAGATGTTACATTTTCAGCAGATTTGTGATGTTACTGATGCTCGAATGCGTGGCTGGTCTGAAATCCAGTGTCTGTCACCACGATGCAACGAGTCTTTTTGAATCTCTTCCACCTGCGGCTGCCAGGATACCCTGGTAATTCGCCGCAGCTCCGTCACGCTTGCGTAGGGGTGTTTGATTGGCCAATCGATAGGCGCAAATCACACGTTCGCGGGTTGGTCGGCAAATTCGGGCTGCTGGTCGTGATGCTCTCCTGGGTGGGTGCAACTATTTCCGTCTGGATTGTCGTCAAGCCCGTGATGGTCGTGATTATGTCGAGTTCGGACTCTGTCGACTCTGCATCTATTGCAGCGAGGATAGTGACAATTGGGGCAGGGATCAACAACCACCGTCATGCCAGCCTGGCCGCAATAGCACTGCTTGAAGTTAGAAGGTTTGACGTTGATCGTTGGCCTCGGGTCGCAGCACTGTCTCGAGATGGGGCGATGCGGGTGGATTATATGGAGGAAAGCTTACGCAAGTCCACATGAATGCATATTGTTTGCGAGGAGGCTGTATCGTGGATATAGGTGTGAACAACGTGGCCCAAGATTTCACCAGAGAATCAACACTCACCATGCTTGGGACTTTTCCGTATCTACCAGTATACCCCTTATTGAGATCTTAAGTAGACGATTGGTTGGATAAATGGGGCTGCAACGCATCAACGGACGGCAATTGGGCAGTTGGTCTGCAGGAAGGGTGCTGCGTAAAGCTGAGGTGGTAGGGTGAAGAGCAAGGAGAAGATTTCTCAGAAGAGCCCAAGTTTGCTGGCGAGAGCCCAGTTTTGCACTTTAGAAATATGTGAGAAGACTCAAAAGGTGTTACAGTATGACGGACGCGCACGATGATCGGTTGCTTGCAGTGGACACAAATGAGCTGGAGGGGATTCACAAACGCGGGTGCGGTAAAGAGCAATCAATGCTGCTACAGTAAAAACCTTCAAGAAGTCACGTGAAACATTCTGATCCAATAAGAACATGCTCCGTTGTTGTTGTTAAGCAGCCGACGTCAAAATTAATTCATAGTTCGGGCATCAAGCTGATGGAAGCCCCTTTTCTTTCTTCTCTAAACTTTTTTCTGGCTCGCGTTATTGGGGGTGCCGTGCGCTTAATTTCGTTTGCATTTGAGCAAGGCTACAGCCATGCATGTTCCGCCCTGGCACTCAGCTTTCGGCAAAAAAGCATCTTACGGCGTTGGAACCCAACAGACATTCCAGCTCCGGCTCATCTAGCTGGTTAGAATAAGGAACTAACAGTTAGAGTGAAGAAATTTTCGACCTTCCTATATCGAGAGTGGTTGCAATCTTACCTGTGGCTCCGATGTACCGCCCTTCAATCAAGCAAGGAATGCAAGATGAATGCCGAGTGGTGAAGGGGGATGCAAGGGTTGAACAGCGCTTACCTCCTGTGGTATGACGTTCATTCCTCCAATCTGAATGTAATTGCCTGAAGATGCCACACAGAGGGCCCTCCATCTCGGTGAGACTTTCTACATCGTGAGCCTCGTTTTTTCTCCTCGGTTGTCCTTGGCGGTGTGCCCAGTGTGCTGAATAACAGGCGATTTGATTGAGTAGGTGTGGTAGGAGAGCTGACATGATGAGCACGATGTGCTCTAGTCATGGCGGACAAACCGGATATATCATAGCCCGGGGCGGGCTATCAATCTGTACATGCGCGAAAAATTGTCGGCTTGGGGGACAGAGAATTGCGAGGGTGTGCTCCAACGGTCGCCGTCAACGCCAAGCCATCGGCTCTAGGGCTCCGGGTTCACCGAGTTCGTCGGCGCCCAATCACTGGCGTATGGATAGAGAATCGCAGTCACTCGTGAAGTTTGTCAAATGATCTCCTCATGAGTGGCGATGCCCAGTATGGACAGCTGACTGTTGTTCAGCAACATGGTATAGGCCAGATTTTGTTGGATTTGCCTTGTCTGGGAAACACTGGCCTCAAATGCCGTGCTAGATAATGAGGCGCAGCGTTGCGCATCGTGACATGTTTGACTGGATGATGAACATCTCAAGTGTAGCTATCAAATTCGCACATCAAGGGATGAACCGGAAAGCGATTGGAATGTGTTCGTCGTGTAGGTGACGAGGAGATCAAGCGAGCGGGGGCTGTAATAAGGCAACCGTTTTGGCCACTTGCAATTCGTGAGAATTTCCTGCATGCATCCATGGGTGGAAATATTCGGGTCAGCAGGACCATGCTCGCCCATCGTGGTTCGTGGTGGTACGGATGGGGAGTGCATGCGTCGGGTGTCGCCATTGGGGCCACGCTGGCACATCGTGAACGTGTGACCGCATCGTCCAATGGGTAGGGAGTTAGAATAAATTATCAAGAAGACTTCGGTGACAAGATCGTCGTATTACACATGCCTGCCTAAGGGTTTCAATAACTTGAAAGATGAACATATGGGGTGCAAATCATATTTAGCGTCGCAACGGCATTTCCCATGTACGGAGTGACAGCTTTGCATACGAACGAACCTGATTTCGTCATAGGGCAGCCACGTGGTAAGAAGCTGAAGTTTTATCAGTTCTTTTATCTTGCATTAAGAAGCGCGAGAGACTGGACCTCGAATACTTCCATGCCATTTGACACCCGCCGATCTAATGGTCCAAGATCCTGTGTGTTGCTGCGCCGCTGCAGGGGGCGGGGGGGCTTCTGGAAGGTCACCTACATAAGAACCCTGCCAACGCCTTCATCCAGCTGTTTGATTGATGCCACCGTAATCACCCCAGGTTTCATGCTCCTAGACAAGATAACTACAGGGGATCGAGCCGAAGGCGGGTCTCATCGAACGCCATGTTCCCCAGTAGAATTGCAATCTTCAGGCCTCTCCTGAAAATGACGCCGTGTAAGCTGAGGGTTTCTTGTGTCACCATGCCAGTGCAATACCGAGGCTACATGCTAGTCGGAATGGGATTTTGTCCAGCCCTCTAGGCGGCTGAGTGTGAGACATCAAGTCTGCGAAGAGACCGTCAGGTGACGGGTACTTCTCCCTCTGTCGACCGCCTTCCCGCTAATACTTTTCCCACATTCTTCGCCCACTCGTTGCCCATCCACGGACCGCTGCATTTTTTGGGATTGTTTGTACGACCACCAGTTTTTCTTCTTGGCCGGTTATCGGCGCTGCAAGCACGCATTTGTGTAACTCTCTTATTCGTGACGTCTAAGCCCCGGAGCTTAAGTTACATATTTACAGCAGCGGCTCAGTCAACGAGACCGTGATTTATTTCTCAGGCCGAGAACTCAAATCATCTCTTGGCGACCCTCGTCAGATACTCTTGCGACAGAATCGATAGTCCGCAAACCGAATCATCAGTTCTCGTCATAAGTCTTTCTTGCGAAACGTCTGCCGCTGGAGCTATTGACGCCTTCTAAAGGGCGTGGCAGTTTGCGCACCAATACCACGGAAGTGGAGAGAGCCGCTCTCGGAGCATCATGGTATGGCATTCCTCAACGTTTCCCCCCCATGTTTCACCGCCGATGAGGGACGGCTACTCACATACCCGAATAGCCCGCGAAGCCGAGGATTGTGTTTGTCTGGACTTGTGTACGATATACCATTTCATACCACTGCCGTACCACTCCCAGAAGATCGGCGTATTGGTGACTAACTAGCAAGCAGTGCGGCTGTGCACAGGGAGGATTGTCTGTTGTGGTTGATCCTTGTCCGTATTGCAATTACCCCCGATGTGCTCGATGCAAAGTCGAAAGGGTACGAACCTCTCGGCAACAAACAAAATCTCGCGTCCCACACACATAAGAGTCTGACCTTCAGCTTGCCGTACATATATGTTGGGGATCATTGGTCTTCCATTGTGATCGGAATACGTATAATGGTGACATATGATCGCTGGGGATTGGCACAACTGTCCAGCCGCGCTTGTCGTTCGATACAGTAATGGAGCTGGAAGTAATGACACATATCCACGATTACGTCTTGATAAGAAAGGAGATTGGCATTGATTGTACATTGGCGCGTTCACTTGACGTAGAGGACTACATATGAGGGGTTTTGTTCAAGCCAAATCAGACGGGTTGAACCGGGTTTTATGAATCATCACCAGTTTATTGTGGGAAATATTCATTTGTATTCAATGGCTCCAGGATGATTGTTGAATGCAGTGCGAAGTCTTCCACGCTATCACGAGATTTGGCTTCGTATGACTGTCATAAGGTTCGTATGCGCCATGAAATGAAGGTGGCGTAATTGAAGCTGTTAGAGTGAATATCAGTATTGATGATAATGGACCAGACCATTGAAAGAACCAAAAGATCTGTAAAACTGGCCAGAGGTAGTAGCTGGTGCGTGTAGCAGGTACAGAGTCTAGAGTAGACACCAGCGGTAATCATCTGAACGCTATTTAGAGTCAAAGATCTGAACCATGGGGTCGTCAGAATAAACTACACTCCAAACTTTCGACTTCAAAGAATATGAAGCTTTAGCTTCGGGTACTCTTTCCACTCTGAGTTTAAATGCTGAGCTCCGGGAATTGTCTTAGACTCAGCAATGGGAGACTTTTAGCAGGTCGCTCTGTCCAAATCAGGAACGGATGGGTTTATGTACGGAAACGAGATGGAAGCCGCCCGTCAACCAAGTTCAAGTTTATCAACGGTAGAGTGAAATAACTCAAGTCTCAAAATACCGGATATTAATCCATCACGGAATCTACAATTGAGTTAGAATAAGTTCGTAGGATAATTACATTGTTTTCATCTATGCAAGCCTTGCCAGTTTAAGTAAACTGAACAATTGAAAGCGTGATTGAATTTACAGACCCATGCGATACCTAAGATTGGCTTTTCGTTTCCCCTCATACCTCATATCGAACAATGATGGTGTTTTTGGGGAGGGAAGAAAATATGAAGATGTTGTTGTTAAACTGTAAATAAACCACGAAGCTGGAAAGTAAGACACGGCGGCGTGCAGGACGACGATGATTAGGGCGCACTGGCAGAATGATAAACAAACGCAAAGAAATCGAAAAGAAATAGCTACAATTCATAGATTCTGAACGTACATATCTTG
Organism: Colletotrichum karsti; assembly: GCF_011947395.1. Classification (NCBI taxonomy): domain Eukaryota; kingdom Fungi; phylum Ascomycota; class Sordariomycetes; order Glomerellales; family Glomerellaceae; genus Colletotrichum; species Colletotrichum karsti. The sequence continues at coordinate 627,302 of NW_024065932.1, forward strand.
GGGAAACCCGGTTCTACGGTAAGATAAAAAGGCGGCCTAGAAAGCTCTTCGACAGCGAGGCCTCATATACACAGAGAAGTCAACACTGGATTTGCGATATTGGACTAGGGTTCAAGCTTGATATCGATACTTGTCCAGCTGTTTCTGTTGAGTACGAGAATTGAGATGTGACGTACTGAACTTCTACGTGCGTGGGTCAATCTACGTGCGCGGGTCAGACAGTCTTTCTCGAACAAAATTTCAATCTTCGATCTTGTGGCGACTGAGCTATTCCTGATACTTGGGTAGACACTTCCGGTTCCCAACCTTGCATGTGATCTCCCTTAAAATGTGCCAACAGACACCCACGGTCCACCCAGTGACTTAACGCCAGGAATTGGTACTTTGCGGTATGTTACTGCCATCCAGCGTCCGGTTACTTTTGTTTCTCTCATTCCCAACATGGACGTCGAGAATTTATGATTCTAATTTTCTTCGCACTCGAAGTACGATGCAGCGAGAGCACCGGAGGCTACTGCAATAGCAGCATCGCTCTATTGTCACGCTCATACCGCCTTGTCCGCAGAAGCACTGCTGGACTGTTAGCGGACCCAAGTGCTGAAACGCGAGAGCAGTAGAGGAGCTCACGCAGGTCCAAATGAATATGTATTCATATTGCCCGTTGCCCTTACTGGACTTGGAGGACCCAGCTGGTTGATTCTATTCAGAGAGCCAGCATAATTAGCAACCCTGAGCCGAGTGTACGGAGGGAGGCTAAATTGGAGGAATGGCGCCTGTACCATGTTCGAGACCCTCCTCGTGGAGAGAACTGTATGAAAGAGACTGTACTGATACTTTGCTTCTGCGATTGGCAATCGAGAGTTCGTTTGGAATGGGCCCATGAGACGGGAAAGGAGGGCTGGGAGTCTCAGACCTTCGAATTCCTCAAGATGGTGTGCAGACTCAGAAGGGAGCAGGATGTCGGGGCGCTGGCGCCTTTTTGATGCCTGTGAGTCTGCTTAGATAACTTGTCCATCATCCTTAAGGTTCCGTAAAGGTGCCGGGAACACTTTGGAGCGTTCAGTGCGATCCACTGTCACGGGACAATTCAGCGGTAGCTGTGGGTTTCCGAGGTCGAAAGAGACTGGACACCGAGGAAGGGGGACAAGTTGGTAATCGTCAATGGCATTGCGTCCATCGGGCATCAGGGAGTAAATTAGCCCTGTATGCCGCCAAAGATGACCCATTCGTTTCCAAGGCGAAGCGAGGATTTAGACAGGGAGAATGACGGAAGGTGCAGAATCAAAAAGACCAGCTGTCACAGAAACGCCACCGCGCGGACTGGGAGGGGAGTCGCTCAAGTTTACGGTTATAAGCATGACTTCACGAGATGCATCCTGGGTGTGAGTATTAGATCCGATGCCGGCTGATGGTTCACAATGACGTCTCCAGGTTCATTCCTTGGAAGCAAGCCGAAGCTGGACTGAGTTCACGTCCTTTGAGGAAGCACCGCTGGGGAGTCTTGTTGATGCCAATCTCTTAGGTGTTACCTGTCACGGCCTGAAACAGTTGATACATCCGACATCGCTGACGTGGACGCATCGACGCAGCTTGAAGAAAGCACAAAGTGACTTTACTCATGATCGTTGTTGAAGAATGCTGCCTCGCATTGCGCCCTAGGCGAGAATGTCTCACTTCGAAGCCCTCGCCCCTAATGCTCTTCAACAATATAGCAAGCAAGACAGGTTAGAATTACTGATGCTTTATTTGACACCAACAGACTATGTACTATCTCATTAAGCTCAGTTACTTAAGTCAATATAGAAAAGAGGCAAAATCGTTGGAACGATTTAAAAAGCGTTGCGATCTATGAGTAAAAAATACTAACAAGGCGTGGTTAAATTTCAATTAATATATCTTGAAAATATATTCAGTAAATACTTATAAAACCTGCGAGCTAACGATACTGGGTCGTTGGGTTGTTGTCGAAACTCCGTATTTGTGTCTCCCGAGTAACGGAGCATCTCTCCGTCGAACACACCGACGTCCCCCGGCAGATCGGCAGTCTTGGGAACACGGGTGACGACATTTGCACTCGAAGGGTAACACTATCACATGGCCACACAGCTGGAAAGAAAAATGTTTTTCTTGATTTATTGCAATACATACTCTTAACGCTGTGCTGTGGTTACAATTGTACCTAAATCTTTGAGTTCGGCGCTGAGCCAAGGTTAACTGACACTCAGAAAAAGAAAGTTTCTTCCTTGGCTTCACTAGCGCCTGGTTTATAGACGCAAGGGGGCGCGAGTTGGAGAATACGCGATGAGCTGAGAAGATCTCCAGCCCGCAGAGCCGCACACAGTGCACCTACACCGGACCGAGCGGCTGTCGGAGATGATGCCACCCTCCTGGCAATCTGGGCCCGCATGGCGTGGACATGAGCAAGACATGCAGGGATTAAAATTCATGCTTACCGTCAGAATGTTGTGAACCGCTCGGGAGAGCTCTATTGGTGAGAATACATGTATCATTAGTGTCTATCTACCAGCTGTGTACGCCATACGCCTCGCTTTCCAGAATATCAATACAACACACGAGGCACCCAAAACGGTGCCTTCTGCAAATCGACCTCAATCCGACATTTATCATTAAGGTCGGCGCCCTCATCCGTGCACCCGACAACCTTCCGGCAGTGCTCCACTTCTTGACGGCTGACGCCGGCCGGGTCCCGCGGGATCCAGATGACTGGGGCCGGCGACGCCATTTCGGGCGGCCAATAAGCGCGCCGAGCATAATCCGGAGGATACGTTGCCGTGGGGTCCGGTAGGTCGTTGGGAATCAGGCGACGAAGGGTCGCAAAATCGTCGAACACGCCCGGATGGAGCCAGTGCAGGAGGAAATTCGGCTCGACGGACGGATCTGGGGAGATCCAGTGGGAGATGTAGCTCAGGGGGCCCGCCATGCCCCAATTGGTCACTGTGTCTTGGGCCTTCTTGAGCAGCGCACCGCTGGACCAGTCGGTGACAGAAGCCATGAAGCCTCTCGCACCCTCAAGGCCACGAGTTCCGTTGGTCTCATGGACGGGGCCTTCGCTTTCATCTACTGGATCAATGAAGTCGGGGTACGACATGTTGATGTCGGCATCGGTAAGAAAGTCGTCTTGAGGATACAGAACGGTAGGTACGCCGTCAAGCTCCTCCATCTCGAGAGCCAATGCTCGGGGAATGTTGTACAGCAACGGGGACACAGCCTCGCGCAGGGAGATGTGGACCAAGGCGGTGAAGATGAGGAAAGCAACCATCAATACCATCGGGGCATATGCCTCGCGCAGGACGAACAGGCCGATGAGGCAGATCGTGGCAAGGTACAAGCCGACCAAAAGGTGCATTAGAGCCCGCTGGTAAACGAGACCTCGTGTGTCAATGGAGACATTGCTGACGTAAAGCAGATTGTACTTGTAGACAAGGTAGATGGCATACAGGCCAACGGTGGCGAAGCCAAGAACGACTGGCGCGATGCAAGAATAGCTAATAGCTTGGACAAGTTAGATTGAGCTACCAGAGCGTGGACATAGCACCTACCGATTACGCCCATATTGGTGAAGATGGGGTATACAGCTCCCCAGTGAATGGGTCGATCTCTCTGCCATATCCTGAAGAGACCACGAGGGTTGTCGAAGCTTTTGGCGAAAATGTTGTGGCGGACAATGTCAAAGGCGCGAACCAGTGACGCAGCCCCGACTGCTAGACATTGGATTAAGATGTACGAGATGTAAAAGTTGGAGGCCTTGGGAAGATTCTCGGCCAGCAGATCTTTCGCCGAAAGGGGGTCTTTGAGAACTTGGGTGAAAGCTGCCGAGGCAGCCGAAGTGAGCGTAGTGACGAGGAAGACTTGGACGACCTGGAATGCGAAATAGGCATGCTGAACGAAAAGCTCAATCAAAGACAGCGACGGGACGCCGGCGAGTCGAGCACATCCTAAGTGAGAGTTAGCATCAGCTCGGGCCAGTGTTAGGATGTGGTCCTACCCCTTAGAATCCATGGCACGATGGCCATGAGGAACGAAAGAGCCAGTGCAGGCAACAGGCCGCTGATGATACCAGTGACGGGGTCCGGAAGATGTACCATCCACGCCAGAAAAGGGAGCTTCTCGGCAAGAAACTTGATATTCGAAATTGCACCGACGAAAGCAGATGGAACGGACCAGAAAATGATGGCGGTAGCGATGATGGACCGCATGAGAAAGCCTCGAACGATTCTTTCAAACCATTGCATCCTCAACGAGCTCCAGACAATCTCGTCTGGTCGCATGCCGATATGTCGCGGAGACATGTGCAGTGGGCGGTTGTGAGTGAGTGTCTGGCAAGCGCGTTCGGCGTCGGCTTGAGAGGAGAACTCGACGAAGGCGGCAGGCAGGCGACGGCCTTCACCTTTGAGGAAGCCTCGGCGAAGCTTGTTGATTTGTTTCGTGAGGGCTTTGATGCGATTCCTAGTCCACTTGATGGTGTCGACGCGCCGAAAGAAGTTTGCCAACGGTCGGTGGTATGGACGCTCGCTGGCTCCGATCCATTGAGCAGCGACTGAGCCGTTGACATCTGGCAAGTCCGTATTTAGGTGATACGGGTACCCCTTCTCGGCATCCTCAGACTGTTCGGATCGCCCGCTCGAAGTTGGACTCGAGACGGTCTCAGGGACTGCCACACCAGCAGCCTTCAACTGCTTGTTCCGACGCTGGTTGGCCATCTTGATCAAACGAATCTCAGCCTTCTCCAGCCGTCTGGCAGTCTCATCTCGTTCCTTGACGAGTCTCTCTAGGTCGCTCGTGTCCCGAGGAATCCAGACATTCTTGACAGTATCGCCAAAGACTTTGCGAAGGCGGGCAGCGTCCATGTACTTCGGAGGTACGCAGCTGAATAATACTGTACGAGAGGAAAGCCGCTTGGCATAGTATGGCGATAGTAGATAGGCATGACGAAGATTGATGTAGTATATGCATTCGCGGTATATAGTAAAGAGGATGAATCCTTTGACAGGTGTTAGTACGAGATGTGAGGTTTGTGACGGCGATACTCACCGAAGAAGATCCAGGCAACGATGGCGTGTGCGAAAAATATGTGCGAGTTCTTGATATTACCAATAGTGATGCGGTCCAGCTGCGAAAGTCCATTGCCCCCACTGGCGTGAATGGACATCAATGTCGGCCATGTGATGCAGCAGCCGACGAAGCAAATTAAGGCAAGAACCTTCAGATACCGTAGAAACAGGAAGGCATCCAGAGACGAGCGATTCAGGACGACGGTGTCGGGTTCATTCCAGAAGGGCTTGACCCAGTCGAGCCAGCCCTTCGGCAAGGGTATACTTTGTTCACTGAGACGCAGTCAGTCGGATGATGCCTTTCCGATGAATTCCAGGGTATCTTACTGGGAAAAGAGGCTTCTGAGGATGGTCCGTGGAGAGTAAACGCGGTGGCTCTTGCGGCGCAGGATCCAGAAGACCAGCACACACACGACAGCGTAGACAAGGACAGGAACGAGAGTGCTGACAAGCGACATCAATGACGACGAGTCAGAACCATCGAGCTGCAGTTTGCTCAAGGTCCCGCCCGTGGAGTTATCCCGGGCGGATCCGACTCGGCCATCACCTTCGCCAGCGACCGGCTGTTTGCGGTTAGTCGGAAGCCGCAATACCGGACAATCGGAATCGGTGTCTTACAATGTTCATCGCGGCAGATCTCCCGCAACATGTCTCTCGCACAGAATCGGGAGCTGATGATGGCACCGCGACGGCGCTGAGGCTGGGTTGATATCAGGCTCGAAGTCGTCACCGGGAAGAAGCTGACAGATGCCGTCAGACAATGCAAATTTGGCGGGGGGGCAGTCGCCTCATTAAAACCGGCAGGAGACCCCCGCGTCCTTGCAGGCTTTAGCGTGGAGGTCGATCGAATGGATCATTGACGGTGGCTGGCCGTTGCAGCTCGAGGCCGCCTTTGAAGGCCTTAGTCGCGATAGCGTGGCCCTTCTCCGTTGGTGATCGCCGTTACCAAGACCAGGTCACTGCTGATGGGGCCAGACCGATAATTGGCGTGTCGGTCCGATCGCTGCTGGAAGAAGTTGGGACGATGCCTCAATTGACGCGCGATGACAGCGACAGGCGACCGGATGACAGTGACAGGCGCAAGAAAGGAAATGTCAGCTTCAGGGCAAGGGGCATCAAAACACGCGCTAGCCCGTTTTCCAGGTGGATTCTAGACCCGCCGATTGAAACATCAACCGGCCCAGCTAAGCCACTCATTGGCTCCCTCCCGTGGGTGATCTTACATCATCATATGAGCCAATGAGGATACGTAAAGTATTGGCCAATAGGGACCAGTCGCGGCCCAATTGACTTTTCTCCCGAGAAATTTCTAGGGGTCCTGCTAGCAGCTTTATATATTACCTTTCCTATATTAGCGCTATTATTTAATAATAAGGATTAATTTAAGCTTAATTATACCTACTATACCTAAAACTACTAAGCTTATATCTAATATATCTAGATCCTAACTAGTACCTCTATATATTATCTCACTATTACTAGGGTATTAAATAGATTAAGCTTAGAGTTATTATATAGCTTATTATATTATAATATATAGAGCATTATTAGTAGCTTATTCTCTATCCTAAATACTGCCTAAGCTATAAGTTAGTCTTTTTAATATACTTTAAGTAAGAGGAATAGTTATTCTTAATATTATTAAGGGGTTAAAGATAATAATTAGGGTTTATAATTATATTAATAAGGATATTAATATTAGTTAATATAAAGCTAGAGATATAAGAGGAAGATATTTTAAGTAAATAAAAGAGGGAATAAAAGGATAAAAGTTATAATATAATCTTAATAGTAAAAGGGATAATCTCTTATAGATTAATATCCCTTATTAAGGTCTTACCCCCTTTAACCTTAAGAGTAAAGCTATTTATATATTACTATATATATTATAAAGCTTATTAAGATAGAGTTATATTCTTTTAGAATATTAAATATTAAATATATACTTATTAAGTATAGTAAGATATCTATAACTAGATTATAAGGGTAGCTATATTATATTGCTATTACAGCTAGCTAACTAATAGTAGGGTTTATATTAATAGTAAGTTAGGTAATAATAATAGTAATAGTTATTTATTATTCTATAGGTCTAATTAAGTAATTATAGGTCTTTAAAGGGCTTAGTAATTAGTTAAGTCCTTAATAAGATTTATAGAGTAATTATTATTTAGGTATAGCTAAAAGTCTTAAGTGAGAATTATAAGTTAATTACTAAAGAGCTATAGAAGTCTATTCTTAAGTAGACTTAAGTCTATCCTATATATAAGTCCTATCCTCCTAGCTTCTTACCTTAATTATATATTAGGTAATTACTTAGTAGTTACTTAAGGTGAGCGCTTATAGTCCACACTATAAGTAGCTTATATCTTATCTTATTAGTGCTTATACTTCCCTAGTTATATAAGTTATCTATAGTTCTTCCGTTTTAAGGAGTCCTCCCTATTCCTATAATCCTATATATAAAAGTATTATTATAACTACTTAGTATCTTAATAGGGCGTTCTTTATTAGTTATACCTAATAGGTTATAATATTAGGTCTCCTCTCTAAAGGTCTAGTCCCTTAGACCTATATAAGTAGGTAGTATCTCTTAGGTTAGGGAGTTATTAATCTTACTTCCTTTATTCTTATAGTGCTAATACTATATTAAGTTATATTTAAAAGTAAAATTCTAATTAGGTAGTAAAGGCTTCTTCTACTATTTATTATTAGCTTTAGTCTTAGGAGATTTTCTAAGATAGTTTTAAGGTTATACTATATTCTTATTATTAGGTAAATAGCTATATTTATAAGATAATAAAGAAGTATTCTAAGTATAGCAAATATACTTATTAAGGTTGCTCTTATAATATAATTAGGGTAGTAGTTAATACTTATAGGTATTTATTTCTCACCCTCTTATTTATTTATTAATTTTAAGGTATTTTTTTTAGTAAGCTATTTCCTTAAAGAATCTTAACGTCTTAAGTTAGCTAAGAGGGCTAAGGAAGAGGTATTTTATAAAAAGGTAGCTATATTATAGAAGGCGCAGCTTAAGATATTAGAGTCTTTAGGTTAACTTAAGCGTTATTAGAAAGAGAAGCAGTTAATCTTTAAGAAAGGCGATATAGTAGCGTCTAAGTAGTTAGTCGCTATAAGGGAGTCCTTAGAGGAGTCTAAGTCTTCTTTAGCTGCTAAGGTTTAGGCTAATAGTTATATAGATATAGTTAACTAGAGTATAGTATTTATAGGGGTTAAGCTTTCTAAGATAGTTAGTTTTAATAGTAGTCCTAAAGCAGTACTTAAGAGTGCTAAAGGTTCTTAACTAGTTCCTATAAGTTATCTTTATATCTATATCCTTTTAACTTAATAAGATATTCTATATTTATATTTATTATATAGTAGTTAATAATCTATTTAACTTTATATTCTAGTTCTAATAGTTCTATAATAATATAGTCTTCTATATATAAACCTACTAGTACTTTTTTAAGAAGTAAGATATAAAAGACTAAATAATACTTTATAGTATCTAGTAGTATAAGTTTAAAGTTAACGTTAGATACCTTCTTTATAATCTTAAAGGGTCTAAGTTTCTTAAAGTCTAACTTATTACTTAGTTATTTTATCTTAATATTTCTATAGAGAAGGTATATATTATCCCCCTCTTATAGAGTTAGTCCCTTAACTCTTAAGGTATTAGTATATTTATATATCTATTTATATATAAATTTAAGTTCTTTTAGGAGTTCTTATTAGATTTCCTTAAGTTTATTAATATCTACTATAGCTTTTAGAGCTACTAGGCCTTATTATAGTTCTCTATAGACTATTAGGTTAAATCTATAGTTTAGATAGAAAAGGGATTCTTTTATACTTTCTCTTATTGCGCTATTATAGGTAAACTAGGCTATAGGTAGTAATTATACTTAGTTATCTTACTAGTAGTTAATATAGTAGTATAGATAGGTTTCTATAATCTAATTAATTTATTCTATCTAGCTATTAGTTTATAGATAAAAAGTAGTAGATATTTTATAATTAGATCTAAGCTATAAGATTAGGGATCTCTAAAACTTAGAAGTAAATAACTTATCTCTATTAGATATAATTTCCTTTAGCGTTCTATATTAGCTAATAATTATCTATAGAAACTTATAGGTAAGGTCTTCTATAGTATTAAACTCTATATATAGGATAAAGTATAAATACTTTATAAGTCTATTAATAATAACTAGGATATTATTATAGTAGACCTTAGTTATTAGTTCTTAGGACTTAGGTAACTTAGTAATAAAGTCTAATAAGATAGATTCCTATATAGTTTATAATATTAGGAGTAGCTATATCTTACTATAAGGCTAATATTAATTAGGTTTACTTTTTATATAAACCTTATAGTCCCTAATTACTAAAGATACTTCTTATTATATAGCTATTTTATTATAGTATTATCTAATATATTTCTATATCTTAGTTACGCCTTAGTAGCTATATATAGGAGTAGAGTATATTTCCCTAATGGCTTTAGGAGATATCCTTCTAGTTATACTAGTATTATCTCTTCTAGCTATTATTAAGAGTCTAGCTATTAGCATAAGGTCTCCTTCCTTATCTTTTTTAAGGATTACCTAGGTTTCCTTAGGTACCTAGACTTTATAGTCTAGTCTTCTACTAAGAGCGTCTACTCTTCTATTTTCCTTACCTTTTTAGTAGATAATCTTAAAATTAAATTTAGAGAGGAATTTAGACTATTTAATCTATTATTTATTAAGTTCCTTTAATATTATAAAGTAGGTAAGGTTCTTATAATTAGTATAGACTTTAACTTTATACTTTATTCCTAATAGTTAAGGTCTCTATTTCTTAAATGCTTTAATAATTACTATAAGTTCCTTATTATAAATTTAGTAGTTAAGTTTTAAGCTATATAGCTTATATAAGAAAAAGGCGTATAGGTGTAGCTATCCTTTATTATCTTATTAGCCTAGCTATCCTCCTATAGTATAGTTTGAGGAGTTAGTCTTAACTTTAAATAGTTTCTTAGGATTAGGTATAATAAGTATAGGTTTTAATATAATCTATTATTTAATTTTATTAAAGGCTTATTCTTATTTATCTTCCTATTGCTAGGGGACGTTTTTCTTTAAGAGTCTTATAAGAGGGTTATTTTTATCTAAATATCCTTCTAGAAATTATTAGTAGTAGTTTATATATTTAATAAAGGATTATATATCCTTAACGTTCTAGGGTATTAACTAGTCTTATACTACTATAATTTTATCTTTTAATATTTTAAGGATTCTAGGGGCTATTATAAAGCCTAGGAATTTAACTTCTTAGGTATAGAATTTACTCTTTTCTAGTTCTACTAGGAGTTTGGCTTCTTGGAGTTTTTATAGCACTTAATTTATATACTTCTTATAGTCTTTTAGCGTCTTTAAGAAGATTAGGATATTATTAAGATAAACTATAATAAATATATCTAGGTATTCTTATAGGATATAATTAATTATTATCTAGAATATTATAGGTATATTAGTAAGTCTAAAGGGTATT